>NW_022589757.1:5369340-5600223 GCF_004348235.1 Phoca vitulina | reverse complement strand
TACGTGCACCCCGATGTTTATAGCAGCAATGTCCACAATAGCCAAACTGTGGAAAGAGCCAAGATGTCCATCAACAGATGAATGGATAAAGAAGATGTGGTATATATATACAATGGAATATTATGCAGCCATCAAAAGGAATAAGATCTTGCCATTTGCAACGACGTGGATGGAACTGGAGGGTATTATGCTGAGCGAAATAAGTCAAACAGAGAAAGGCATGTATCATATGACCTCACTGATATGAGGAATTCTTAATCTCAGGAAACAAACTGAGGGTTGCTGGAGTGGGGGGTGGGGTGGGATGGGGTGAATGGGTGATGGACAATGGGGAGGGTATGTGCTCTGGTAAGCGCTGTGAATTGTGCAAGACTGTTGAATCTCAGATCTGTACCTCTGAAACAAATAATGCAATATATGTTAAGAAAGAAAAAAAAAAAAAAGAAGAATGTAGCAGGAGGGGAAGAATGAAGGCGGGGAAATCGGAGGGGTAGACGAACCATGAGAGACGATGGACTCTGAAAAACGAACTGAGGGTTCTAAAGGGGAGGGGGGTGGGAGGATGGGTTAGCCTGGTGACGGATATTGAGGAGGGCACGTTCTGCATGGAGCACTGGGTGTTATGCACAAACAATGAATCATGGAACACTATATCTAAAACTAATGATGTAATGTATGGGGATTAACATAACAATAAAAAATTTTTTAAAAAAGAAACTTCTTAAATAAAGTTTTTAATAGCTCAAAAAAAAAAAAAGATTTTCTGTCTAGATAATCAATGCATTGTTGAAAGTGGGATACTGAAGTCCTCAACTGTTATTGTATTGATCTATTTCTCCCTAAGTTCTTTAATTGTTTATTTAGGCACTCCAATGTTGGATGCATATATATTTATGATTGTTGTATTCTTTTGATGAGTTGAACCCATTTTCACTATATGATGGATGATCTTCTTCTTTCCTTTTGCAGCTTTTGAGTTAAAGTCTATTTTGTCTAATAGGCAACCCTGATCTCTTTTGGCTTTCACTTGCGTAGAGTATTTTTTCCCATCCCTTCACTTTCAGCCTATGTGTGTCCTTAAAACTGAAGTGAGTCTCTTGTACGCAGTGTATAGTTCGGTCTTTTTTTTATCCACTCAGCCACTCTATGCCTTTTGACTGAAGATGAATCATTTTACATTTACAGTAGTTGCTGATAAGTAAGGATTTACTAATGTTATCTTATTAATTGTTTTCAGGCTGTTTTGCAATTCTCTTATTCTTCCTCTCTTGCTGTCTTCCTGAGTTAATTGCTGATTTTTCTGTAGTATTATGCTTTGATTCCCTTCTTTTTATCTTTTGTGTGTCTACTGTATTTTTTGATTACTGTGAGGCTTACATATAACACCTTACATAGCACTCTGCTTTTTAAGTTTTTTAAATTTATTTAAGTAATCTCTACACCCAACGTGGGGCTCAAACTCATGATCCTGACATCAAGAGTCACGTGCTCTTCCAACTAAGCCAGCAAGGTGCCCTGATAGGAGTCTATTTTTATACCAATAACTTTGATCTCATACAAAAACTCCACTTTCTACCCTTTTTTATGTGTCTGTCACAGTTCACCTCTTTTTATATTATATATTCATTAACAAATTATTGTAGCTATAATTATTTTTAATACTTTTGTCCTTCAACTTTTATATCAGAGTCAAGTGGTTTATACACCAACAAACTACAGTACCGAAAGACTATATACTTTCCTTTACTAATGTGCTGTATATTTTCATGTTTTCAAGTTAGTAATTAGCATCTTTTCATTTCAGTTTGAAGAACTTCTTTCAGCATTTGTTATAAGGCAAGTCTACTGGTAATGAACTCCCTCAGCTCTTGTCTGTCTGTGAAAGTTTTTATTTCTTTCATTTCTGAAGGACAACTTTGTTGGATAAAGTGTTCCTGGTGGGCAGTTTTCTCTTTCAGCACTTGGAATATATCATCCCACTCTCTCCTGAGCTGTAAGACTTCTGCTGAGAAACACACTGATAAACTTATGGAGGTTCCCTTGTATGTGACAATCTTCTTTTGCTGCTGCTAAGATTCTCTCTCTTATATTTTTGACAATTTTATTATTATAATGTGTATTTGGAGAAGGTCTCTTTGAGTTTGTTTGGGGACCTATGAGCTTCATTAACTTGGATGTGCAAATTTCTCCCCGGATTTGGGAAGTTTTCAGTCATTATTTCTTTAAATAAGCTTTCTGCCACCTTTTACCTCTCTTCTTCTTCTTGAACCCAATAATTCACAGATTGTTTCTCTTGATTTTATCTCATAGTTAACATAGGCTTCCTTCACTCTTTTTTCATTTTTTGTTTATCTGTGTTTTCTACTGAATAATTCCAAAGGTCCTGTTGTCTACTTCACAGATTCCTTCTTCCGCTGGGCTCATTCAGCTACTGATGCTCCCTATGGCATTTTTCATTTCATTCATTGTATTCTTCAGCTCCAGAATTTGTTTGATTCTTTTTATCACTTCTAGCTTTTTGTTAAACTTATTTTGTTCATGCATTATTTTCCTGCTCTCATTGAATTATCTTTCTGTTTCTGTGTTTTCTTGTAGTTCATTGTCTTCCTTGAAGTAACTATTTTGAATTCTGTAATTGGGTAAATCATAGATCTCCATTATTCAGGATCTGTTACTGGAAAACTACTGTGTTCATAGGTGCCTTGGAGTCTTGCATTGTTGTTTTCACATTTGAGAGTAGCAGTCAACTTCACCAATTTTTACTGACTTATTTCAGTAGAGAAGTATCTTCTATTAGCCCTGTTAGGTATTCTGAGGCTTTCTCAGACCTCCTATGGATTCACCTCCTCCATGTTTCTTGCTCCATCTTGTGGCAGAATCCAAAGCTTTTATATATTTTTTTCCATCCTGCCAAATCTCCCTTTTGTGTTCCCAAAGGTGATGTAAATGCTCAAGTTTATAGTGTCTTCCAAGCTGGCTTTCTGCATGTGCTCACTAGCCATCTGCAAAATCTTGGTCTTGCTGCCATTGGGAGTGTATACATGAGCCAGTTACAGAATAGGGAACTTGTGGGTGAGATACATGGAGCACTAGGGGTGCCTGTGGGCCAAATGGATTGATCTGCAGGCAAAGCATTCCCAGTGACTCATGGGCAGGCCTCCCAATGGAATCCATGACATGGTTAACAAGGTCCATGTTCCTCTGTTACATTTGGTTCCAAGCTCTGGCTGCCACTCACCGCCTCCCAGTCATGAAGCTTACTTATCAGTCCTCTGGATGGGACAAGAGTAAAATGGACCTTTCTCCCAGCATCCATCACAGCTGGGAAGCCAAATGCCCACTCACATAGTGTCACTTTCCCCCATAGGAGAAATCATGGGCCAAGATGGCCTTTCTTGGCACTGAGCTAAGGGAGAAGTGACAGGAGTAAAAGTCAAACTGTTCTTACCCTCTCCAGTGCATCCAGTGGTAGGCTGAAACTTCTCCACTGGACTCCTGGACTTCCACCAACACTGTCTCATCCATGGGTGACCATCTAAATCAGTGTTGATTCATCTGGCCAAGAGGGACTGGAGCAAGTTCATAGGCCACTTCAGGGTCCACAACCAGGACTAAGTCCTGTATGCCTGTTACCCAATGTACTAGTGGGAAAGACTCATCCTGGATCTCATGGCATATGGTGCTGGTGACAGAACTAAAGCCAAAAAGGGCATAACAACATCTTCATAGCTGTTCCCATGTCTATAGCTAGGACCACGGTTAGTGAGTCAGCTGCCTGGTTGAGGTCTGTCTTCTCAAAATGGCTCTTCTCATCCATGGACTACACCAGAGTTTCATAACTTCTTTATATCCCATAGCTTCCTCAAAGACAACTGTATTCATGGATTTATGCCCATTTGTTGGGGGGGTGCCAAGGCACAAGTGAGGGACATCTTATTTGGCCATTTTGCTGATCCCACCTCTACCGTATTTAAGCTACATGTCTTTGCATTTTTTAGTTGTTCTAAGAATAAAAGTATTCCTCCTTAAGTTGTCATAATCTACCTTGAATTAATATCATGCTAAGTCATGAGTACTCTAAGAATCTTTAAAGCACTGTAATTTTATTTACATAGCTTTTTATCATATATTTTAATGTTATAATTGTCATGTTTTAATTTTATGTATGATATAAATCTCAAAATAATGTGCTATTATTTTTGCTTTAAATAGTCTATTGGCTTTTAAAGAACTTAATAAAAGAAATAAAAATAATTTCTTATGTTTATTGACATAACTGCTTAAGTTCTCTTTATATCTTCTTTTACATATAAATTTCCTTCCCTGCCATTTTCCCTCAGCCTAAAGAACTGTAGTGTTTCTTTAAATGAAGGTCTGCTAATGGCAAACTGTCTTACTTTTTCTTTATCTCAAAAATACGTTCTTTTTTGAAAGATATATTCACTGAATATAGAACTCTAGGTTGACAGGATTTTTTCCTTTTAGCATTAAGTGATATTGTTCCATTGAGTTTTGTCCTCCATGGTTTCTGGGGAGTCATAATCTGTCATTCTTATCAATATCCCCATCTATTTTCAGTGGCTGCTTTAAAGATTTCTGTTTTTCTTCACTTTTGTTTTCCAGAAGTTTTATAATGATATTCGTAAGTGTGGTATTCTTTGTTATTAATCTGGTTTGGGATTTGCTCAGATTCTGGATCTGTGGCTTATGGGCTTTGACCATACACACACTTGCTTTCACAACAGTGGAGATAATTCTGGGCTGTCAGCATCAGGTGAATACAGGTTAGACATGCTGATTGGCCTAGATCACAGAGTAATTTGTTCATCTAGAAGAAACAAAGTTTCTGATGGCCAAAATATTTGTAATAGGCCAAATATTATCACACAGGAAGTGTAGAAAAAGATAAAATTATAAAGAAAAATAATAGAACAAAGAATACTTCTGAAGCTCTGAGGGAAAGGAATTGTGGAGGCTAAAAATTAACCTACACTTCAGGACTGCAGTGTTTGAAGAAAAAAATTAGAAAAATTTGTTGTATATGCTTATTGTGGGAGGAGTCATTGGATGTGGGTAGGGTGACATGTGTGCATTTGCTGTGTAGAGTGGTAGTGTTAATATTTCTTTCTACCACAATTACATTTATATATTACAGCTGTAGTTTAGCATAGGACATGCAAAAATATTCATAATGCCCTCCATAAATTTCATATACATTTATATATATATATATATATATGAAACATTTAATACACTAATAATCTATACATAGGACACTTTAATGTATAAAGCTTTTTAATATATTATTTTTTCATGTGACACTCATAATAATCTTATTAAATAAATAGAGTGTGTCCTGTTCTTATAACCACTTAATAAGTGAAAACCTCAAGGCCCAAGAATGTACGACTTACCCATGGTTGCCCCAATATAATAAAGCAATGCTGAAGTGTGAATCTAATCAGGTCTCATACATCATCTCCTATCTGAAACAATTAAAGAGTTCTAGCATCTAATCCATACCTACCCGCCTCAAATCACCAGCAATTAAGAATTACTAGTTCCCTGTGAGTTCTGCATAAGTAAATTTCATTCTACTGTTGCCTGTTTATAATTTTGAGAATATTTTCATTCTTATTATCTTATCTATACTTATTAAAGGGGTTGAAAAGGCAAGTATTATTTGCATTTTAAAGGTAAAAAATAGAAACAGAAAATTCTAAATGACTTATTTAAGAGCACACAGTGAGTATTAGAAAAGTAAGAGTTCAGATCTAGGACATCTGACCTCATCTCAGGATTGTTTACTCTGGAGAGTTTATAGCCTCAGAGAAAACCATTCTGATTTCTTTTATATTAGATACCAAATACACAGAGATTTCATAATAACTAAATGACAGTCACACGAGAACCTATGTTGACATAATGTGAAGACTGTGTCCCCCCAACAATGCCACACAGTCATAGCCCAGGCACTGACAGGCTAGGAATTATTGACCATATGTGGGTCTATTTCTAGACTCCTATTCCGTTCCATTGATCTGATCATCTGTCTACACCAGCACACTATTTTGCTTACTTTGTAAGTCCTGAAATCAGTAGTGTAAATTCTTCAACTTTGACCCCCTTTTCTCAGTAGTTTTGCCAATTCTAAGCCTTTTGAATTTTCATGTAAATTTTAGAATCAGTATGTCATTGTCTATCTAAAAAAGCTTCCTGGGATTTTGATTGAGATTACATTAAATCTATAGATCTTTTGGGAGGAAATTAACTACTAATCATCTCGTGTCTTCTGTTGTCTTATTGACACACAGTGTTACATTAGTTTCAAGTGAACAACATCGTGATTCAACATTTCTATATATTTATTACTCAGAGCTTACCACAATAAGTATAGTTACCATCTGTCACTACACAAAGTTATTACGATATTATTGACTATATTCCCCATGCTATACTTTTCATCTCTGTGACTTATTTATTTTATAACTGGAAGTCTGTACCTTTTAGTCCCCTTTATCTACTTTGCCCATCCCCACACCCACCTCCCCACTGGCAACCACCAGTTTGTTCTCTGTGCTTTAAGAGGCTGTTTGTTTTTTGTTTGATTTGTTTTTCCTTTTTTTTGGATTCCACATATAAGTGAAATCATATGGTATTTGTCTTTCATATCATATTTGTATTTGTCACTTAGCATAAGATGTTGTCACTAATGAAAAGACCTCATCCTTTTTTATGGCTGAGTAATATCCCATTGTATAATAATATTGTATCTTCTGAGCATATCCCTACCTTATGACCCATATATTCTTCCTAGGAATATATTTTAGAAGCTCTTGGACAAACACACCAGGACACACAGGAAAGGATGCTCCTAGTTCCACTGCTTGTAAGAGAAAGATACTAGAAGTTTTTCTTCATCAGCAAAGAGGATAAATAAATGGTGATGCATTGGTACATAAATAAATTTATGGGATATTATATGGCAGTTAACAGTGAATTGATTCTTAAACATAATGGTTAATTAAAAAAAACATTTCATACAGTATGATTCTATTAATATTACACTAAGAGAGCTGGTTTGAGAATGCAAATATATGTGGTAAATTATATAGAAGTGCTAGAGAATGATAAATATAAAATTTAGGATAGGGTAACTTATTAGTATAAGGGGGAAAGTGATGAAATTGGGAAGGTTTCAAAGTTTTTTTCTTAATTTTAATGGTGAGTTCATAGGTGTTTATTAAACTGTTATTCTATACAGTATACACACATTTTAAATGATCCTTTTCTATTTCATACTTAATTTAAAAATCATTTTTAAAGGAAAGAGCAAATACTTTTAGTGGATGAGGAAATAAGAGTAAATTAAATCTGACACTGGTGAAAGAGGACAAAACCACTGTTTCAGTCCATTCAGGCTGCTGCAACAGAATACCATAAACTGTGTGGCTTATAAACAATAGAAATCTTCTCACAGTTCTGGAGGCTAGAAAGTCCAAGATTAAGGCACCAACATTTCAGTGTCTGGTGAGGTCGGCTTCCTGGTTCACAGACAACATTCTTCACACTGCATCCTCACATGGAAGAAGGGGCAAGAAAGCTCTCTGGGATCTCTTCTTTACAGGCACTGATTCCATTTACGAGGGCTCCAACCTCATAAACTAATCGTCCCCCAAAGGCTCCACCTCCCACCACCATTCAACATACAAGTCTGGGGGGAAAACAAACATTCAGTCCACAGAAAGCATTTACAGTTCTTTTCCTTTTAAAATTGTATAGCTGATTCTTTATTTACAACTTTCTACATCTGACCTATAAACTGCCCAGCAATGTCCTAAATAATAGCTGGTGTCACCAATGTAAACATTTCAATATTGTGGTTTTCTTGACACCTTCCTCCTACAAAGTAACTAAAGCACTTTAAAATGTGAGAGAAAATGTTGTTTGGAGAAATGCACCACAAGGCACATCCACACATAACACACTATAAATAGATAAATGGCAGACTCTGGTGTCAGTCTCCAAGTTTCCTTTCACTCAGAGACAGGTGAGAACTGAAAGCGAGAATGGCTTGAAGAGTGGTCTGGGTCTGGCTTGGATCTCCATGTTGTGGGGCTTTGATCTGTATAGTCTGATGTGAAGCTGACATGTTCACTTCTTGCTTCTTGAGGTCTCCCTGGTGGCTATAGATCTCTATAACGTGAGGACCCTTTGGGGCATTCTGATGATAGGAGGGAGGGTTTAAACCCCATTTGACAAGAAGAATCACCTTCTGCTTGAAGTGGAAATGAAAAATGGATCCTTAAGTGTGCAAGAGGCAAAGATGAAAATATACCATTCCTTGTGACACTCCAGCAAATAGCACCTGGCACTAGAATTACTGTTTGATGATTTCATTCCCACCACTGTGCCAGTTGTATACATGGGCCAAAACACATGTTTCTGTCCCCCTGTGATTCTGATTTATGGGGCATTAGGTTGAGAATAATGTGGGGCATGTAGATGTTGGTAAGGCCCCCCCATGGTCTCTGATTCTGTGGCCCTCTCTCTTGTCTGGTATAAAACTAATGATTTAGAGGCTACAAGTAGAAAAGATACCTCTTTTTTCTGTCAAAGAGACAGAAAAGGAGCAGTCAGAGATAGACCTAAAAAACCACAATTCCAGGAACAAGGATGACAATGTCCCACGTGGTTAAGAAATGAGAAGAATACTACACAGAGGCCCTTGGTTTTGATGGTTGATGGGTGCTGGTAAGAAATGAGTGCTAGAGCTGTGCTATAAAGGATAAGAAGGACATGGGAGAAGCTCAAGGATATAATAAGATCATTTTATAACAATGTAATCCAAAGAGAGGGAGAAACATTCTTGAGATGTATCTTAGCCCATTCAGGCTGCTATGACAGAATACCATAGACAGGGAGGCCTCAACAACAGAAATTTATTTCTCACAGTCCTGAAGCCTGGGAAGTCCAAGATCAGGGAGCCAGCATAGTCAGGTTCTGATGAAGGCCTCTTTCCTGGTTTGCAGACAGCCTTCTTACTGTGTCCTCACATGGTGGAGAGAGATAGAGTGCTCTAGACCACTCATCCCCTCATAAGGGCACCAATTCCATCATGAGACCTCCATCCTCTTGCCCTCATCCAAACCCAATTACTTCCCAAAGGTTCTACCTCCAAATACCAAATACCATTGCACTGGGGATTAGGACTTCAACAGATGAATTTGGAACACAAAATTTCAGCCCATAGGAAGCTGGGGTTTGAGAATCTTATTGTATAATTCTTATGAATTAGTTACAAGATGCCAACAATTTTCAGGATAATACTGACTGATCTCAGAATATTCTCAGAATAATAACTGAATAAATTGCAAACCAATACTGATACACTAAAAATTATACTGTCTGGCATTTTACCACCGGGAAAGTGCTAGAAACCATTTCTGATATTCTCCAAGAAATACTCAATGTATTCCTGAGACTGATCCTAAAACTCATCAACTGTGTGCTGAAACACCCACAACATAGCATCATAGAATTTCAGAGCAGGTAGATCATCCTCTCTAATTATCTCATCTTCATTCCTTTGGTGAAGAAAGTCTGCTTCAAGGAGGACAGAAGATGAACTACCTTGCTGAAGTTCTCACTCTTCTTCTAAATAAGTGAACAATATCCTTCCTCTGATCTTGTTGATATAATTATTTGTCAGCAACTCCTGTTTTTCAACTCATCTAGGTAATACGTGTGAAACACAACAAGCAGAGTAGCACTGGTTCTGAATCAGCTGTGCCCAATTTTATGAGATAAAAATAAATGTATTTTGAGTTGCTCTTGGAAATGACAATACACCTCTATTGTTTCATTCCTGAAACTGGGTTTTGTAGAGACTGGCATTAATCACCACCTGAAAACCTTGCACCATATCTAAGACTGTACATAGTGTTGTTTAAACTGAACCAAAGAGAATTCCAGGAACTAACTGTCCATGGCAGAAAACACCAAACAAAAGGCATTCAGACAGAAAAATGAGCAGGCACTGAACTTGAGGGAACTAAGATGATAATTATCTCTACATTTAAACTGGGTGAGGAAGCGGAAGAAAAAATGCCAACAGCATTTAGAGGAGCCATTGTCCACAAACGTAAGCAGATAGGGCTCCATTCCTGAGGGATTTGTGATGTGCTTCCTTCTTTAGATAGATGTGGAGAGGAATGGGCTCTGAATTTGGGTGTGACTGAAGGAAGGTGTTCCTTACCTTTCTGCACTTCACTAAGACTCTCAAGTGCGTGTTCATGATGTAAACATGCACAGCAGAACAGGACAAGGGTAATTCCCTTAGTGAAAGAAACCAGAAATTCTTTTTTTTTTTTAAGATTTTATTTATCTATTTGACAGAGAGAGAGACAGCAAGAGAGGGAACACAAGTAGGGGAGTGGGAGAGGGAGAAGCAGGCTCCTCACTGAGCAGGGAGCCGACACAGGACTCAATCCCAGGACCCTGGAATCATGACCTGAGCCAAAGGCAGCCGCTTAACTGACTGAGCCACCCAGGCACCCCAGATACCAGAAATTCTGACTGGGACTCCAAAATATTTTTATGACAATAATCTATATTTCTTGAAATTCTGAGATGCTAGAGGTAGAGAAAAAACAGACTCAGAAGTTCCTGAACAACTACAGAAACTAAAAAGAGAGAGGATAGGAACAATAATACAAGTAGATATGGGTCAGGTAAAGTTTAGAGATCTCTGACGACCTTTACCTATTAGGAACTCCTGTTCTGGAATTCTACAGCCTCCCCTCCCCCAAACAAAAAAATTCATTGCAGTAAGCCTAGACCATCAAACCATGTGGTTTCTGGAAGATGATTTAGTCAATTAGGGTGTCAAGATTTTAAAATTTATACATTTCTAGAGTGGCTGTGGGTGTTTGTAAAAATTTACATTAATTGTTCAAAGAGATAGAAATTACTAAAAATGCTTATGTCTGAACAAAATGGTTGTCCAATACCTGGTGTGGTTTCAAAAAGCCTTCCCTGCATAGAGAACTATCAAACAACTGGTACCTACTGAAACACATAATAGCCAATCATTAAGGACAAGGATCCATTATAACTGTGAGGTATTCTTGATGATCCCTTACTTAAAATTAGCATTATTCTCTCAAAGAACTGTCTTAGTTTGGGTTGCTGTAACAAAAATACCATAGAATGGGTGGCCTAACCAGCAGAAATTTATTTCTCACATTTATGGAGACTGAAAGTCCAAGATCAAGGTATCTTGATATTTGGTATCTAGTGAGAGCATGCTTCCTGGTCTGCAGATGGGCATCTTCTTGTTGTAAATTTACATGACAGAGAGCAAGAGCAAGCTCTCTGGTCTTTGCTTCTAAAGAACACTAATCCTAACCATGGAGGCCACACACTCATGAGCTAATGAGCATGCCCCAAAAGCCCCATCTCCAAACACGGTTAGGATTTCAACACACGAATTTTGCGCAGACACAAACATTCAGCCTATAGCAAGCACATTCTCAAACTTCTTCAATAGACCAAAATCCCAACTGCTTTTAAAGTATTATTAGAATAATATATATGCACATTACTATTCTAAGACTACTGTCTCCTGATTAAAATTTTGGAGCACTTTCCAAAAACATTAAACAACCAATCAAGATTGTGCCAGAATGCACCAAACTATGAAGTAAAAATCTGCAATTTTTGAGGCTTCCCTGTACAGTTAGGCAATATGGGGAAGGTACAAGTTCTTATCTTCAAAATGCTTCTAATCTAATTGAAGGGAAAACAACACACTTCCCTGTGAGGAATTTAATTCTGTCCAAGTGGAAGTAAAACATCATTTTTTTTTAAGATTTTATTTTTAAGTAATCTCCACACCCAATGTGGGGCTCAAACTCACAAGCCTGAGATCAAAAGTCACACGCTCTTTTTTAATTCAGTAGGTCAACAATTAGGAGACTCCTCCAATCCTCCCCCTCCTTTTTCTTCCTACCCCTCATTCTCTTACCAACTTGCAGGCACACAAAGGAGAGAAAAGAAAAGCTATGTTCTTGGCTCACAGATAAGGAAGCAGAGGCACAGAGAATTAAAATGCCTTGCCAAATTTCACGCAGAAAGTGTTTACTAGAATTAGAATTACCATTTACTCTACTAGATTAATCATTAAATAAGGAGGAAGAACCCATCACCTTTACTGTTCCTGAAAATTAACAATCCATAACATTATGTAGGTAGAAGAACTTAGAAAAATAGTATATTTTTTAAAAAAAAATTTTAAGATTTATTTTTATTTTAGAAAGAGAGTGAGAGAGAACGGGAGGGACAGAAGGAGAGGGAGAGAACCTTAGGCAGACTCTCTATTGAGTGTGGAGCCCGACTCGGGGCTCAATCTCACAAACCTGAGGGGAAATCAAGAGTCGGATGCTTACTGACTGAGCCACCCAGGCCCCCCTTACATAGTATATTTAAAGACATAGAGCCTAACCTCCTAAAAATTTAGATCTCCTGAAAAGCTCAGGTACATTTTTTAAAAAGTCTATTAACTATCTAATGAGGCTATCTCTGATAATTCTGATATACATGGTTGGCAAGAGGTTTATTTTTTTTTTCCATTTTATCCCATTCATTTTGATTTATGGAAGCTGGAAAGATTTCCTTTTCTTACAGAAGTGGAATTAACTGGAACACTTCTGTAATCTCAATGAGTCCCATTTCCCTTGTGAAAATGAGGGTAAAGCTTCAGACAAAAAGTAGATAAAACAGATTGACAGAGAACGTGGGTGGGAGAGAAATGAGAAATCTACTCTAGACTAAGGTTCTTGTACGTTTCAGACATAAGAAGCAATAGAAGGATTTTAGTGGCAGGATTTAGTTTAACAGAACCTCTTAACTTATAATGTTTAAAGCTTATGGTGACTTTTTCCAAGGCAATTAATTTACTTAAATATTTAGTGAGAGCTACAGCAGGCTTTCAGTATTCGTGCATGCATGCCATGTCTTCTAAGGAACAGAATTAAGTAGACAAAATAGGAAATCATAAACTGCAACATTCTTTCCCAGGTAGCCAGTTTCTTCTTAATCTATGTCTACATGAGCAAAGACCAAGGTCACACAAGTCAGACCACTTACAGTTCTAACAAGGAACAGACAACCCTCGGGAGGTTCTAACTGAACTGACTTTGGCTAAAAACTCTGTGAACATCACTGAAGCCTGAATTTTAACAAGCAAAAACTCAGGGGGTGGGGAGGACTACTCAAATGATCTACAGGAGGCAAGACACAAGGAAAGTCTCCTACACCAGTGGAACTATGCCTAGCAAAATGGTAATTCACATTTCCCTAGTGCTATCCAATAGGACCTCAAAGAAAAAAACAATTAGTCTAAATTTACACCATCATTTTTTTTATTTCCACATCTAAATAGAAATGATGATTCTTCAAGACTGTAGGCAATGCCAGTCACAAAGGGGGACCCATGTTACACAGCAGGAAAATTATAGAGAGATAGAGCTATGAGACCCCATTCCTTTTTTTTGTTCCTGGTCCACATAACCAAGGCCACCTACCCCTTCTTTATTCACTCCCCCTCCTCTCAATTTCTAGCATCAGTTTTAAGAACTACTGCTATTTTTCTCATGTTCCAAAAAGTTGAAAGCACTTTAAAAATGCTGCCTAATTTCATCTGACAAATATTTATTGAGCAGCAAATCTGTGGCAGACACTGTATTGGACGAGCATGAATTATGCATAGCCCTATTCTCAAGGAGCTCAGCAGTTAATGGGCGTGTAAAAAGTGATGTATAAAGGTATGATAAATAGAAGGACTAAAAAGAAACCACAAAGATTAGAAACAAATTATATGCCACTAACATACTAAATCTAATAGCAATAAGAATCATTTCTGATACCAAAGAATGAAAGTATCTAAGACAAAGCAAGCAGGACACTAGGTCCTTGTGCCAACCCCATCTGTCTGCACCCCTGCACCTCATGACCTAGCACCCCAGCCTCTACTGATACCACTCAGCTGGCACAGTTTAAAATTGTACAATATTAGCACTGGAAAGGACCTTAGAGATCATCTAGTTTTATTCCCGCATTTTAGGACTTAGGCTAAGAGACTAAAATTTTGGTTCCTAATCCCATAATGTGTTGAACACCAGGAGACCAGAAGGAATGCAAGTCATCTGACTCCGAGCCCTGTGCTCTTTCAGCTACACCAGACTGTCCCCCATTCATTTGCGATTTGCCCTGCACTCACTCTGGGGAACTCCCACTGCTTGGCCTTGAAAAGCCCCACTTTCACCAAGAGTTCTTCCAACCACCGTGGCTTTCCTGGTCTCACTCTTCCTTGAGCTCCTACAATACCCACAAGCTAAACCAGACAGCTAGCCTACTGAACATTCTATCGTTTCCTAGAGGAAACTCCCAAGTACCTGGGGAGTGACTAGAGACTATGAACTGGTTACTTGGCACTGCCGCTCTGCTTCTGGCTTCTGTTGGGCACAAACAAGGCAGCTCTAAATACTTCCTCAATGGTTGAGTCACATTTAATGGAACCTAAACTATTTCTGTCCACTTTAGGTCGGGTAGATCAACGACCTGCTATTACCTGAAAAGGCCACACCGTTCTTCAAATTAGCACTCCTGCTTTATCACTGGGCAGCCAATCCAAGCATTTGTACATCAAAATTCAAAAGATATTCAACTCAGGCTTAGAAAAAGCAGGAGTAAAGTGCATGTTATAGTTTATTTGAGGGGGCAGATTTGTGAGGTTTGCTCCATATGTGTCTAGACCTTGCACAAAGCACTTAACCTCTCTGAATCTTGGGCTCCTCATCTCTAACATGGAGATAAAAATGCCTACCTTGTGAGTAGATAATATTGTTGTGAAGATTAAAGACAATTGTGAAGATCAACCACAAACCATTCTGATGCCCATTTCCTACATCCCATTGTTTCTTGTCCCCTAAAACCAGATCTATCCCATGTTTCATTCTGCTAATTCCTTGTACACGTCTAGCAAATATCTAAGGGGTTGACTAAAATCAGCTTGAGATGGGATTCCTTCTTAAGATTTATATGTTTCAACAGAAGACTTCTAAAGTAAGAAAGCAAGAAATCAAAACTGCTATTTTCCCTAATTCTTTATGGTGTGTTGTGTGTAGATAAATGAGGGTAATTTTATGATTGAAATGAAAATAATAAATATGAACTGCATATACACTATGTGGATGAGCCAGAAAAAAAAAAATAGCTGTTATTTTCAAAGCACAGGTGGAAAAAGGATTTTTCAAGTGAAATAAAATTATGTATCAACATTAGGGCACGCTTTATATATCCTCAAAGTCTGAATTTCAGATCCCCATACAACAAGGTTGGAGCCCTCCTCCCTAGCCCATTCCTCATTCCCCCTTGCAGTGTCTTGGTAATTCACACTGTGCAGGGCAAGGAAAAGGGAAGGAGACATCTCTGAATGGGTCTCAGGTACTACAAACAGACTATAGGAGAAATGTGTGTGCCTATGAGTAATGTCCCGTTGTTAGAATTCTTCAACTATTTAGGGTTACTTTTTAGCTGGTAGGGACCTAGGCATTCTACGGCTCCTGGATAAAATTGCCAGTGTCTCCCTGTCAGTGAAGTAAATGAATATTTTATCTTAATAACATCATACACAAGGCAGTAATACCTTTCAACAAAGAGCTGCCAGAAGTTCATGGACACTATCAATAATCTCACGAGAGAGGTTGTTTACCTGTCCTTAATGAACAGCCCTGTGGGAATAGAGATTCCTATGTGAGCTTTTTGAAGCAAAATAGCACTAAGCAAAACAGAAACTGAGCTTAACCTCTGAATCAATAGTTCAAAATTTTGACCATTTTTTACATTATTACTATCGTCGTTTTAAGAGATTTATAGGTTAGTTATTCCCAAATGATACTTCCCCGAGTTTATAGTTCTTAATTTCTACACAGAGATGCTGTACTTCTTCAAGAGAGTCATGACTATAGGCAACCTCTGCTATTCACATTTCATAAAGAAATCCAATATATCACAATATTTATCTCATTTATTTAAAATACCAACATCTTAGGGTGCCTGGTGGCGCCGTTAGTTGAGTGCCCGACTCAGTTTTGGCTCAGGTCATGATCTCAGGGTCGTGGCATCAAGCCCCATGTTGGGCTCTGCACTCAGAGCAGAATCTGCTTGAGATTCTCCCTCTTCCTCTCCCTCTGCCCCTCCTGCTCGTGCTTGCATGCATGCTTGCTCTCTCTCTCTAAAATAAAATAAATAAATCTTTAAAATAAAATACCAACATCTCATAATAGGACTTCTTGCAGGTCCTCCAATCTGCTTCTAGCCAACAGCCCTGAATCTGGGAAACATGTAATGAAACACGGGAAACATATAGGATGTTTGCGCTGGAATGCAAGGCTCCAGAGAAAATGCATGTAGCAGAGTGGGTAACACCAACAGGGCTAGTCCCTGGCACTCCTCTTTCTTATTCTGTACAAGCACAAAACAGAGCGTCACTGTCCATCTGTCAGTGTCTTTCAAATACCCAACAGACAGAAGAGCCTGCATTGATGTGAACTCGGCAGGTTGTACACTCCCTAGCCCAGGAGGCAGCTTCTGGAAGCAGGCTGAATGGTGTGAAAACTAATCAGTCCACTCCTTATTGAGCAGGCATTCACAAGATACCTGGTACGTGCCCAGGTAGTGAGGATGCAGCAGAGAACAAGAGTCCAGGATGCCTGCCCCACAGAGTTTACACTTCCCAAATTGTTGCAAATCCTGACGCTGCAAACTCTGGGGCCCAGAAAGGGGGACATTTGATCTAATATCCACAGAAAATGCTGCCACAACAAGTCAGAGGCCACAGAACTTCATGTCAGGGACTCAAATAATCCCTGCTGCATCCAGAGTTTTAAATAGGGGGTCAGGAAATCACTGTCCTTTCAAAACTATAATAAATAATGGATAATCTTAAAGTTGCTTATTAGCAGCCACTGTACAACACCCTGAATTTGGAGAGATCTTAAGAGTTTATCTAATATATGGCATCATTTACTTAGCTATTAATATTTTAACTTGCATTTGAGTATTTTTTAATTTCCATAAGCTTTATTATAGACAAACAGTTTCTCACAAGAACATGTCTTTTTGAAAAAATATATGACATTGATTCCATTTATTGATGGAAAACTCTTAAAACTTCAGAGTCACTTTTTAAGAATACTGTTGCTGATCATAACTATGTAACTATGCTCAGGGCATGCCTTAGCCTTGGTTCTCTCAGTTATGAGATGAAGTTATCCACGCAAGCATCTGGAGGTTTCCATCAAGCCATTTTATTTTATAACACTAAGATCAATGCAGTGAATGTGGACTGACTTTCTCCCATGATGTTGCAGGAGAGGGAAAGGTTAATGCAGGGAATGGGGCAGAATGAAGTAGACATAAACACACAAATAGGGCAGGAGATAAATGACAGAGGTATTAAGGCCCACGATTATATGTGTCTTGATATCTGGGGAAAACCAGGAGGGCCTCCAACGGCCTACTCACAACTTCCCCTCCCCAATGGGCTTCTACAGATAAGGTCACCTAGCTAAACAGCCCTCCTTTTCCAGGGAAACAGGCACAGTTGTTCCTGCTTATCCTTGAGTCGTGGGCTTCAGCTCCCTACCAGCCCATGGAATCATTCAAACAAGCCAATCACATCCTCCCATAGGAACCAGTTACCCCAACTTCTTGTTACTTCAAAGGCTACTTCCCATATACCCTGCATGTTCCCTCTGTTCCCAAGTGCAGCCTCCATGTGACTCTGCTCGTGCAAAGTTCTCCTCCCCTGAGCTGTGAATGTATGTGTCTTTGATCACATCTGTCCGGTACTGGGTGCCATGTGTTTGGCCCTCCCATAACTCTGGGATGAGAATTTCTCCCTCACCAACAGGGCAAAGAGAAGGAAATCAAAACAGAGCTGTTCATGTGCAAAGTTAAAGCATACAATCGATTCTGAGTATCCAGAAGGTGGTGTGGTATAGGGCATCCAGGAAGACAACAGAGGCCAGGAAGATGCAGAGAGATTTTTCGATAGGCAAGGAGACAACAGCCATGAGAAGGGTAGCCAGAGGCAGTCCTATAAGATTAACATCTATCCTCACAAGGCAGAGTCAGGGTGAAAGGGCAGGGGGGCTCCAAGAGGGCTGGACAAACCAAAGGATGAACTTGGACTAGTTACAGTACAAGGACTGAGGCACAGAGAACCACATGTAAATGAGTCAGTGGTACCCGTAAGATGGGCATTTAGCCCCAGGAAAAACTAGAACTTGGATTACTCAGACTGCATCATGAGGTAAAATAGCAGCATCCACGTCACCTCAGTCCCAAGTTATCCGAGTCATACACTAGAGCAAATTACATTCACCTCCCTCTTTCTCCTCACTGCCTTTCAATGTACAAGACAGCCTGGTTTCTAGGAGCTAGAATGGAGCTGTTCTGTACAAGGAGCCTGTGGAGAGCTCGAGGAAAATCGTGAGCCACAAAAAATTCAGAATTCTCACTTGGGATCCGAGAGCCTCAGAGCGGCACGCCATTCTTCTGCCCTACCTCACTGTAACCATGTTACTGTCCTGAAGATTAACACCAAATTCTCAAGACTGTTATTCACCTATTTTAAAACCTATTTTGTGGCTTCTATGCATAGCTCTGGTTTCATGCCAGGTTTCCATGATTTTCAGATAATTGGAAGTGTCTTATTAAATCCGTTAGCTAAACCCCTAAGACTGGAGTGGTTATTGTCAGGATCACACACTGACTCCATTATCTGATTTTTAAAAGTGGCTTTTATCAGATTATCTTAGCTCCATAACTGGCTAAATCTCTCCATTCTTTTTCCTTTAATTTAAAAATTCTCTCTAGTTCTCAGTCACTGTTGAACACCCCTTCATTTCTTGAGCTTTCTCATCGGGAGTCATGCTTAGTTTCCCGCATGTTATCTGCCTTCAATATACTTACTAAGGGCTTCTGTATGATCTTATATGTTCTTCCACATTTTGTGGAACTAAGGTTATATTTAAAATTTGCATTCATTTATTCAACTAATACTTATTTGTGGCACACCTAACATTTCCTAAGCACTGCAAAGAAATTTCAGAGACATAATAAGAGACACAGTTTCATTTTCAGGAACGTAAGCATGCCTTTTGGATATAAAATGTGACAACAAAACCAAGACAAGTTCTCTTTTTTTCTTCCTTTCCCTAAAACCTCCTCAGATCTGGGATCTAGGGTTGTATTTATGAGAACAGCCCTCTAATTCAGACCCTTGCTCTCCCTATGTGTCATAATTAAGTCAGTCAAGTCTGAGCCAGCCTGAGCTAAAACCTGTACTCTACTAATCCAACAAATCAGGAAATCATTGTTTCACTTTTTCCCTGGAGACCTCTATCTTCATCTTCAGGCTAGCCTGCATGCTCACCAGCCCCTGCACAGTGGTTCTGCACCTGTCCTCAGACATTCCCCAAGGCTGGGACCTTGCTTCCAGGATCCCAAGTCCATCTCTCTGTTCCTCCTTTTTTTCTAGTGTCTACTGGAAAACAAGGATAGAAACTAGGTTTAGGGGCTCCTCCCTGTCTAGAAATATCTTTACTCCTTTCTTGCCTAATGAAGGGTCTGACTGGCCAGATGACTAGTAGATGACAGAGGCCAGGCCATGCCACTGTTCTGCAGGACTTGAAGGGATTGTTCCATGAGCTTCTAGAGGCTCGGTGCTGCTAAGAAGCCTGATACCACTCCTACTTTGTTTGGACCTATTTTCCTCTGGTGCTCTAAAAATCTGCAATGATTTGCCTGGATAATTCTGTTTCAATTTTGGGTGGTGGCTACTTGGCAGGTCTTTCTTTCTGGAGACTCCTATTCCTCGGTTTGGGGAGTTATTCTAACATCACTGTTTTCACTCTCCCCCACCACCCCGCCCCACGCCTTGTTATCTATGTTCTCTACAGGACTTCCAGTAGTCCTAGCAGAGCCCCAGTTTTTGTTTTCTCTCCAATTGTCAATTTCTTTGCCTCTTATTTTTCTTTCTAGGAAAGTTCTTCAACTTTTTTATTTGGCTCTTTTTTTTTTTAGTGCCACATATTTTTAATTTCAAGTTCTTTCCCATTTTCTGATTTCTCTTTTTAGCATGGACTACATTGACTGTTCTGTTATCTCTGAGGATATTATGAGATTTTTTTGAAGTGTTCTTTTTTCTACACTTTGTTTCCTGTATTTATACTTTTTAAAATTTTAATTTCAGTTTATTTAGGTGTGTGCCTTTCTTTTTAGAGGTTGTTCTAAAATGTCTGATTCTGAAATACTTCTAAAATTCTTTCCTGCCATTCATATTTAAAACTAATATATTAATAAGCTGCTTGGACCTTTGCAAATACTGTTGGTCTTGCCAGGTGGGGGTCCTCAATGTTGGACAAGTGGGCAGTGAGAGGCATTTTTACTGGCAAGTCCCCAAAGCCCCTGTCTAGAGGCTTTTTCTTGTCTCTTGCAGAAAGAATCACCCAATCTCCTGCCTTCTATTTGGCATTTAGGAGCAGAGTGGGTAGGGGAGCTCAGGCTCCCACTATTCAACATGCAGACTCCAGCTTAGTTCTCTGATTCAGCGCTCTCCCTCCCCTCACCCCAGGGCAGGCTTCTCATCCTCAACTCGTGACATTTGGGCTAGAGAGTTCTTTGCTGCGGAGGCTGTCCTATGTATTGTAGGGCATTTAGCAGACCCCTGGCCTCTAACCATTAGATGCCAGAAGCATCCCCAAGTTGTGACAACTAAAAATGTCTCCAGATATTGATAGATATCCCCTGGGGAGGTGGGGAGAATAGTTCCTGCTTGAGAGCCATGGCCATGGTGTGTCTTGGCTCCCTGAGGCCAGAACTTCTCCAGTTGTAGGGTTCTGGGCTCCTACAGAAGGGTAGGGGTGGCTAAGGGAGAGAAAGTGGAGGTCTAAACACTGCATATACAGATTTTCCTGTAATCTCGCCTCACACTGTCTATGATATCCAGAGCCTCTAATTGTATGCTTTTCTGGGAATCTGCGGAGTGTTGCTTGATGACATCTGCAAGCATAAGTTACAGTTTTCTCTCTCCAGTCTCCACTCCTCCAACTTCTTTACATATTCCAAAAATGCATGGACACCTCCACCCACTCCTGACTCATCTATTCTTCACTGCTGACCTGTCTTTTATGTCTTTTACTGGCGTTTATATGGACTTTTAGAAGGGAGCCAAGATGAACCATGTATTTAATGGTCCATGTTCAACTAGAAACCTATACTAGTATTTTACACATTTGATTGTTTAGATAAATATACAAGGAATTGCTTCCATAGTTATTCTAGAGATTCTGACTAATTTTATGGAGTGACACTGACCATCCCTGCTACTTTTTTTCCTAACTCAAATCAACCTTCTCATGTTCCCAGGGTTTTTAACGGTTTAAGGAAAATGGAAGAGTTGACAGAACCTTGGGCCTCCTTTATAAAAATCTGTTTTGTGGGGCACCTGGGTGGCTTAGTTGGCTAAGCATCTGCCTTCGGCTCAGGTCATGATCCTGGGGTCCTGGGATCAAGCCCCACATTGGGCTCCCTGCTCAATGGGGAGTCTGCTTCTCCTCCTCCCCACCCCCCACTCGTGCTCTCTCTCGCTATCTCTCTCTCTCTCAAGTAAATATTTTTTTAAAAAATATCTGTTTTGTAACTAGCCTAAAAGCCTTAGCTGAACATGGTAGGAGGACTGTGGAGGTGACGCTCTAGTGCAATGCTGCATTTTGTGGAAACGTGGGTAGACACCTTCTGGTGGACACACACAACAATGCCTGAGGATGCCAGCACGTAAAAATAAACCTGAAAGAGGACTGGGTTCAACCACACATTCCATTCCAGGAGGACTGCAAGCAAGGCCTCCTGCCCAATCAAGTGTTTGTGTCATGACAGATTCCACTAGGTGGTAAGAGTGGTGATACATTCATCACATAATTTTCCAAAGGTCTTTCCAAGAATAATTGCCAAAAATTTAGCTTGTCTGTCCACACGCTTCTGGTCAGATTTAGAAAGCAAGGAAAAGGGAAGAAAAAAGATCAAATCAGAAAAAATGACAATGAAAGAGAAAACCTGAAGCAGAAAGAAACTGAAAAAGAAAAGTGATTCCAATGACAGGAGGGAGATCTGCTACTCTTTGAACCATAAATATATGTCCTCGATCTAGACACACCATAGGCATCCCAAATTAGACCTATCAGGTTTTCAAAAGTTAATGTGTGGATTTTCCAGTGGAATTTTACACTGTTGTCCCAACAACACAACAGCAAAGCCTGCAGGATCTATCACCCAGGCCACTCAGGGCTATGGACGCAAAACTGTTCGGCAAACTTAGGGCATTATGAAGCTGAATGAAATATAGCTCATTTTTCTGAACATCATTACTTCTGGCAGTGCATTTATCAGCAAGGGAAATGAGCTGGATAGCACACAGGAGCAGATACATGTTTTTTTAAAATAAACTCAGAGACCTTAAGTATTGAAATCTTAGTTAATTCACCTCACTTCCTTCAGAACTGGCTTAAGCCCCACCCCCTCTGAGAGGCCTACGGTGCAAGCCCCACCAGACTCCACTGGCTCCACTGATCAGTGTCTGTCCCTGCCTTCTTGACCACTCCCCCTAACCTCAGCTTTACAACAGCATTCCCTCCCCCATGGGGCCAATTCCTATTGAGCCTCTCCACTTCAGTGGGCAGGGTACAGTGGAGCTAAGGACAGTCTGTGGTGCAAGCAAGCCCATACCCATGGCCTAAAGCACTATATTTTAAATTGGACAAATAGAACAACAGAAATGCATTCCTTCCATCTATCCATGGGTGCAGAAATACCCCTCTCTTAATGATCTTGGGGGTTATTTCGTTTTTTACCTTGCAAATCCTACAAGGATAAAACTTCATCCTAAACCTACTTAAACTTCTTTTTTAATGGACAAATTTAAGCCATATTCCCATGGCTTACAAGAAAACTGAAGCAGTTATCCATTCTGATGGCCTTGGAAAATGTACTGATAACTCAGAGATCAAGTATCTGTCTTAAAGAAAACAAGGACCAACTTGAGCTCTGGTGAGTCTGCTTTATTTTCCTCAGGTAGGGTATTGCCCTAGGCCATGAAAAATACAGAAGATTTAACATTCAGAATCACTATGAAGTAACATTCATACAAATAAAACTCCCTGCCCAGACATACAGCATCCCTTTTGACTTCTCCTTGGCTCCTACTTTAAATAATCATTGCAGTGGCTGAAATATTCATCATCTCACTTCTGACCTATGTGGAAAAAAGAACCTGTGTATTTTCTGCTGGTAGGAATTAACCTAGCAAAAATGTCTCTTTTATAATGTGAATTTAAAAGTTCAAAATCGTAAACATATTTCATAACCTTTGAAAGGATTATGATCCTCACCCATAGATGACCTCAGAGCTTTCAGATGTACTTGACTAGAGAGACCACTAGAGAATCTTTCCTGAATTAACATTGTGTCTCAAAAGGGGGAATAAAAGGAGTAAGATACGAAAAAGCTGTCGAGTGTCCCCCTACTCCAAACTACTGCCATCAAATGCATTCAGTCTCTCCAATGTCTTCCCATAGTGAGATTTGCCCAACACTTCTTGAAATGATCTACTTACTCCTGTTGACCTCCACAAATTATTTCCTATATCTCCCCCCCTCACTGGCTTCCTGCTGTCCTCAAATACCCCAAGATTATTACCAAGTTAGGGCTTTTGCACTTGTTTCTTCACCTTTGAATGCTCTTAACCATATTTTACTATGGCTTATGATTTCTGCTCAAGTTATGCTAACCTCATATAGGCATTCCTTGAACATCCAATCTGAAAAAAGTCCTTAACCCCATCCATACCCAGTCTTCCTCTAGCTCTTTTTTCCAAAGTTGAAGTCTTTAATCAATTATGAAAATTTTCAGCCACTCTTCCTTCAAATATTTCTTTTCTCTCTCCACTTCTTCTCTCCTTCCATAGGTTCAATTACCTATGATTAGATCATTTGATATTTCTCCAGCTTCCAAGTAGCCTGTTTCATTTTTTCATTCTATTTCCCATTATTTTACCATTTGGATCATTTGTTTACCTGTTCACTTGGTCAAGTTTACTGATCCTTTCCTCTGCTGTGAATGTCTGCTATTAAGCTCATCAAATAAACTGCTTATTTTTGATTTTGCAGTTTTCATTTCTAGCATAGCCACTTGGTTCTTTTTTCTTTCTTTTAGTTTCTATGTCTCTGCTGAGATTTCCTATATGTTTTCATATATGTCCACTTTTCCACTGATCCTTTAACATATATATCATAGGGTTTTTAAAATTTCTCTGATAACTTCATCATCTAGTCCATCCCTTGGTCTACTTTTATTGACTAGTTCCTTTCTTGACTTTGAGTTATATTTCTTGTTTCTTTGCACACTTCATGAATTTTTATTGTGGTTCAGACATGGGAGTATATTAGATAATACATATTAGATAATACATGGTATTATATATGACATATATTTGACATAATAATATATGTCATATATTAGATATATTAGACAATAATATTAGAAACTAAAGTAAATAATAGTAATTCCAGAAAAGGATACACTCCTTCTGTCAGGGCTGAGTTAGGCTAAACTATAGTTGAGAGGAGTCTGAGCTTAGTTTAGCTTTAGTTAGGTTCAGTTACCTAAATCTAACTAAAGTGGCTTCAAAAGTTTAAAAACATGATCAGGACTTTCCCTTCAGCAAGTCTCTGGATATACTCGGCTATACCACCCAGCCACCAATTTTTCAAGCTCTAAAAAAATCTCAATCTACTTTTCAGCCCATCTTCTGTTTTTTGTTTTGTTTTGTTTTGGGTGGTTTGTTTCTGGTCTCTAGAGAGTTTTCTTCTTCCTCCAGTCCCACTCCTGGCTTTCTGTACTCCTCAAGATATCTCTTAACACTGCTGTCTGACCCCTAGCTTCTGGAAGGCCTCCACAGTACATTCTGTGAAGTCCCTGATTCATCTAGCAAGATGACTCTCAGCTTTCTTGCTCCCTTTCCCAACCTTTGGGGGCCTGCTTTAGTATACCTGATGAAGCCCTAACATGCCTAAGAGAGATCTGTCTCATCTCTCCTGCCCTACCCCTAGCCTTCAGTAGTCTTCTGCCTTGTATTTAAGAGGAGCTTCTCATACCTTAGGGGTAAATTAGTTCAGCAAACATGTTCTGATTCCATCATTTGGCATCATACTTCTGTATATTTAGTGAAGGTCCCTAGAAAAGAACTGGCAGATGGATGCAGATATGCTGCAGCTGAAGCTCCTTGGGATTCTAATCCTTCCTGCCAATTCACATGCAACTATCAAATGCTGGGGTGGTTTCTCTTTACCCTTTCATCTGTGATAAAATTTTCCCCTCCTACTGACCCATCAGGAGCAAAAGTAACTGTGGATCTCCTCTCACAGAAATGGCCTGTCACTTTCTGCAATGTATTTAATTCTGCCTTTTTTTTTTTTTTTTTTTTTTTTTTTTTTTACATACTGAGCTCTGAAGAGTTTGAAAGACTATAATGCTGTAGAGTATCTGGCTTGATGTCAAGACTAGAGTGAGAGTGACAGTCTCTCATAACTTCCTACATCTATCAGAAGTAGAGACACCATCATGTCTCGTTCATCTCTGTATTTTCAGCATCTGGACTGGTGCTGATACTTGATAGCCACTCAATCAAATTCTTGTTGAATGTGTAAAAAGAGAAGGGTGGTATTAATTAGACAGTAAATTGGTTGTATTAACTGAACAAAGATTAAACTAAACTTGCCCTGAATTATTTCAGGGGGTGAAGACTACACAAATAACAGAACTGTTGAAATCATTGTAGGTAATATTGCCATTCTAAGGCAACTTCATACTTGGAAGTAATGTTATTTATTATGCTTTTGTAACATGAATAGCTGCATAGATTTTGCATATGAAGAAAAATCAATGCAATCCATGCAGATATGATTATGACATTAACTGAGAAGGGAAACACAAACTATAATGTATTTAAATGGAAAATACAGAAACTAAGTTAGAAAAAAAGATTTTAATGGAAGGTTTCAACTGGCTTATTACTCATGACTTTTCCAGGTTTAAAATGAATACAATTATATTATTAGTATTACTGCCCACGGAAATGCCCTATGGGCACACTCAGTATTTCCTCACAATCTCATGACTGAATGTGGAAAATTGCAAGCCTAGGTTTCTCCTGGCTTATATTAAGCTGAGAAATTATACTGAACTAACTGTATCATCCCCCTTCTAAGTACGTGCTTTCAGATTATAGCACAACCAGAGCACTGAGAAAACATTTCCTTATACAGGATGGATTGACTATTCAAATTAACTTTGGCAGAGTGGACAGGCTCCTGTATTATCTAGATAGCTACTTTGTTTTACTGACAGAAATGAGAAGCAAGGGTCAGAACAGTGTACTATGAGTGTACTTATGGCATCTGATATCATAGCAAGCAAGGGCTAGCTCAGCAGAACAATTTTTAGACCTCCCCTACTATACCAAATGAATATAGCTAGCTCACCTCCCTTCAGCTCGAGTCGCGGGAAAAGAGTGGGTTATTAGGACCATACGTTAATAGCCACAGTCCGGCAATAACGATAAGGACTGATAAGACATTTCTCAGACCTACTAACTCAGATTATGAGGCAAGAAGGTTGTCTATTTTTTCAGTCTCACGAAAGGTAATATTTAGTAGGAACAGTCTGTGCAATGAGTCACTTGCATCTGTAAAAATACATGTTATAACACACCCTTAACAGGATACTTGTTTAGACATTCTTAAACACGGTCACCTTGGGAGTATGCTGGCTTCCTGTTTATGTCCTATGGTAGTTTAAGATATTGACTTGATTCTTTAAAACCCTCCATGGTAGAAAATGTTGCCAACCTTGAGAGCATCTTTCTCTCCCTTGCAGCAATTAAAATCAGCTGGTAGATCTTTAGTAATGGCCCCAGAAGGCAACACAAGAGGTAAGACCAAGCAGGGTATTTATCCATGAAAGCATGTCAGGGAACTCCTTCCACTCATACCACAGAGCCCTAGCTGACAATGGGGAGAGAATGAAGCATGCACATTTCTAACCAGCCACAGCTCAAGCACTGCTATTCCTCATGGCATTTCAGCTGCTACTTCTCACTCCGTTCTGCCACTTGTATGTACCTCTCACAAGGAGTTACAGTAGGAAATGAAATCAAATCAGTAAAAATAAAGACCTGTTTGTTTAGTAGAAGTACCCATATTTCAAATGGAGACGTAGTCATTTGAAATTTTTAACGAATCTACATAGGTGCCCTTTACAGGCTTGCATGTATTCATGATCAAAATGTGCCACACTCGGGGGCGCCTGGGTGGTTCAGTTGGTTAAGCGACTGCCTTCAGCTCAGGTCCTGATCCTGGAGTCCTGGGATCAAGTCCCACATCAGGCTCCCTGCTCGGCGGGGAGTCTGCTTCTCCCTCTGACTCTTCCCCCTTTCATGCTTTCTCTCTCTCAAATAAATAAAATCTTAAAAAAAAAAAAAAAATGTGCCACACTAATGGCTGAGAAACAGTGATGCGGTTGTGCGAGAGATACTGGGGGGATCCAGGTAGATTTATCACCTCCCCCCATTTAAAGACTTATCTCTGTCATAAAAACTCTCGTGTGGGTAGTGGGAATGTAGCGGTTAGTGAGATTTGTCCTAAAGAACTTGGAAATGACTGAAATAAGTGACTTTAAGACCAGCTCAGAATGGATCAGAGCACAGAAGACTCTGGGGACCTCAAAAATATTCTGTAAATAGTTTAGCCCAAACACAATTAACCTGGGGCAACTCCTGCCATTAGTACATTTAGTTCTTGATAAAGCCTGAAAAGTTAATATGATTCTTTTCACAGGCACAGATATACCTTTCTTCCCAACAAGGAAAAATACAGTTCTTAAAGCAGAATAAGAAATGGCTTGGAAGTGCTAATTTTATTTCCAATTCTCAATTCCCTGTTTCATTTGACTAAATGGGAGCAATGCTGACAATCTAGTAAGATTTGCATACTCAAGCAACAATATGAATCTTCTTAAGCAATCTCTTTTGTCGCTTCATTTTAGCTTAGTGAATGTCCAGACAATCAGTGTTTATTGAGCATCTTCTCTCATAAAAGTAATTTGAAGAAAAGCAAAAGAATTATAATGGTCTCTTTCTCCCAAGGGACTCAATTTGCTACTTGGCCTATGAATATTTGCATCTTAAAATGGAAGGCAGTGAAGAAAAGTGAAGAGTGGCTCTAACAGTGAACTTTCAGGCTCTAGTACAGAAGATATTTTGAATAAACAAGCCTATTTCTTTTCTTTTCAGTTCTTTATCTTAATAATTATTATGTGCATACAGTAAAACAGACAGTAAAAAAAGGGGGGAGGTATCCCTCTTACCTCTGCCTTGTGACAATCTCTATTGCCAGTTTTTAAAAATATATCCTAAAATATACATACAAAGTAGCAATACACTTTTTTTTCCTGAAATATATCTTGGAAACCATTTTATATTATGACAATTAGAGTTGCTGTATTCCTTTAATTGCCATATAATCTCCCATTATATACATATACTGTAATATTATAATTTATTTAAATAATTCCCTATTGATAGACATTTGTGTTATTTGATTCTTTTGCTATTTAAAAACAATTTGGGGGAAGAACAGTATAGAGCACTATTCCAATTTCTTCTATTTCTGCTCTAGATACTTTTGTGGAAAGGTGGAAAGCTGGGCGCAGCTTTTTCATTTTGTTATGCCCAAATAATTTTTTTTTCAATTTTGAAGTCAGTTAACTTACTAGGATGTGTATCTATTTGACTATTATGTGTAAACATTTCTTGGCACTTGAATCCTGGGTTCAAGACTTCTTCTGGTTATGGAAATTTTTCTTGAGTTGTATCTTCAGATTTTTTTTCCATTTCATTATTTGATTCTCTTCTTTAGGAAAAGTAAATATGTATATGTTGATTCACTTTGTCTTCCATATTTATCATTTTCTCAAGTCATTTTAACCCTTTGCTTATATCATATTCATTTTTTAATTGCTTTTCTCAATGTTGTCACTCATATTTGTAACCATATTTATTAAACCACTTTTTGAGGTATGACTGACACACAAAAGCTGTACATATTTAATGTATACAATTTGTGAGTTTAGAGATAAGTATACACTCATGAATCTATGACCAAATCTTTGCCATAAACATATCCATCACCTGCAAAAGCTTCCTACTGCCCTCCTTATTATTTTTTAATCATAGAAACACTTAAGATCTACCCTCTTAGCAAAATTTTAAGTATACAATATAGTATTCACAACTATGGCCATTGTGCTATACAGCAGATCTCTAGGACTTATTCATCTTGTATAACCGAAACTTTGTACCCTTTGACGAACACTTCCCCATTTCTCCTACCATATTTTCAATAATCTCTAAATTCCTTCATGTTGTTGTCAAGCATGACTTCATATTTAATGATTTTATTTTTTTGTTTCACTGATTTCCTGAGCTCAACCAGTTCATGTTTCACTTTCTTCCACTGCCTCACCACATCTTCCATGACCTCTTATATATGTGATCTAAATTTTTATTTTCTGGAAGCTATTGCTTTCTTTTTAAAAAAAATTTAAATACAAACACTATTCTGTTTAGGGAACATCTTTTCGGTGTACATTCTCCATCTGCCATTTGTATTTGTTGTGTCTAATCTTTTCTGCATTACTTTTGTGCAAAACCTGTTCTTGGTTCTTCTCCTTCCCTCCTTCACCTGGCCCCCATAACTTATCGTGTGTCTCTGAACAATGTGAGCTCTTCTCAGAGCAGGTACTAGCAGGGTGTTGGACAGGTTCTCTGGGACACAGGGCTGGGTGAGGGTTCTTGCAGCAGCTGCAGACCGCTCACGGTGCAGACGCTCCCTCATTCCCCCAGCTCACAATTGTGGCACATCTCTATGATTTCTCAATCGCCCACAGCCAGCAATCCTTCCCCCACCAGGCTATGCACCTCAATACTGCTATTCCCAACAGTGAATGGTTGTTTTGCCCCTCAGGTTGTGCTGCCTACTTTGAACATCTGTGCTTTATTGGTTTTGTCTATAAACTGTCATTTTGAGCACCCTGATTCAATGTCTCTGCACACCTCTCCTTGACTCCTTGACTTGCCCACCCTTCCTCATACACTGTGGCTTGGGGTGCCAGATGACTTCTAGTTTCACTGAAAATGGATCTTGTTTGCTATTTCCAATCTCATTTTCTGAGGAAAAAAATGGGAGCAGCACTCTCTTTACTCCATCATAAAAGGAACACCTACCCACAACCTTCACGTGGGGGCCTCCAACATATATGCCTTCCCCATAGTGGGACAAAATTAGTGCCTGCTCTCAGTGGTTCCTTCCCCAATGAAGACCATGAGATATAATGGGCAATATGGAAGGCAGCAAGACCTTCAAACTTCCCTATAATATAACTGAGCACAGAAATACACAGGAGTACATGAAAAAAAATTAGGACAAAGATGTTACTTCCTTCAGTATCCAAGAACGCTCAGAGAGCTCCATTTAGAACTGAAGAGGCAGAGCCCAGTTATGGTGAAAAATGGGTGGTAGTTCCTATTGATTTTCTTATAATTTCTATATTTGTTCTTTAAGGGAAGGTAATGCCAAATGCATATATGTAAGCACACTCTGTGCTGGAGTTATAGGGGAAAATGGTATTTACCAAAGGTGATACTGAGCACTTAGTACCAATTTACTCACTTACTAAATGCTCATTTACTGAGCACTTAGCTATGTAGCATGCACTTAAGTCTTAGGTATTTTAGGTATTACAACTTTATTTTGAGATAATTGTAGACAGGCATGCAGTTGTAAGAAATAATGCACAGAGACCCTGTGAATCCTCTTCCTTTAGCCAACTTCTCCCAATGGTAATACCTTGCAAAAGTATAGTACAATATCACAACTAGGATATGGATACTGTACAAAACACAGAGTCTTTCCATTACTACAAGGATCCCTCTTGCTGCCCTTCCTTCTAGAGTTATACATACTTCCCTGTACTCCAACTCCTCTATCACTCTGGGCAACCACTAATCAGTTATCCATTTCCATAATTTTGTCATTTCAGGAATACTATATAAATGGGATTATGCCATATGTAAACTTTCAGCATTGGCTTTCTTCACTCAGCTTTCTAGAGATTCATTCAGGCTGCCACATGTATCATGCCCCTCTTTTATTGCTGGGTAGTATTTTATGGTATGATATATCACAGTTAAACCATTCACCTGTTACAGGACATTGAGTTGGTTTCCAGTTTGAGGCCTGTTATTGGTTAATTATGTCCCCAAAATTCATATGTTGAGGTACTAACCCCCAGTACTTCAGAATGTGATCTTTTTTGGAAATGGGGTTGTTGCAGATTAATAGTCAGTTAAGATGAAGTCATACTGAATAGGGTGTGCCCCTAATCCAACGTGACTTGTATCTGTATAAAAAGAGGAAATTTGTACACAAGCACAAACACAGGGAGAACTCTATGTGAACATGAAGGCAGAGATCAGGCATTAGCAAGGCAAGGAACACCAAAAATTACCAGCAAACCACCAGAAGCTAGAAAAGCAATACGGAACAGATTCTCCCCATGGCTCAGAAGGAACCAACCCTGCTGATACCTTGATCTCAGACTTCTAGTTTCCAGAAGTGTGAGATAATAACTATCCGTTGTTTAAGCCACCCAGTTTTTGGCACTTTGTTATGACAGCCCCAACAAAAAAATACAAGGTTACTACCAATAAAGCTGCTGCAACCATTTGTGTACAAGTTTTTGTGTGAATATAAGTAATCAGTTCTCTGGGATAAATGCTCAGGAGTGCAAATGCTGGAGAATGGAATGGTAGTTTGAGGGGTTTTTTTTCCAGGTTTACTTTTTTAAGAAACTTCCAAACTGTTTTCTAGAAGTCATGTATGAGTGATCCAATTTCTCTGCATTTACACTAGTATTTGCTATTGTTCCTATTCTTTATTTCAGCCATTCTGATACCTGTATAGTTATCCTTTCTTTTTTCTTAAGATATTATTTAAATTCAATTTAGTTAACATATAGTGTATTATTAGTTTCGGGAATAGAATTTACTGATTCGTCAGTTGCATACAACACCCAGTGCTCATTACATCAAGTGCCCTCCTTTTTTTTTTTTTTTAAGATTTTATTTATCTGACAGAGAGAGGCACAGCAAGAGAGGGAACACAAGCAGGGGGAGCAGCAGAGGGAGAGGGAGAAGCAGGCTCCCCACTGAGCAGGGAGCCCGATGTGGGGCTCGATCCCAGGACCCTGGGATCATGACCTGAGCTGAAGGCAGACGCTTAACGACTGAGCCACCCAGGCAACCCTCAAGTGCCTTCCTTAATGCCCATCACCCATTACCCCATCCCCCACCCACCTCCCCTCCAGCAATCCTCAGTTTGTTCCCTATAGTTAGTCTCTTATGGTTTGCCTCCTTCTCTGTTTTTATCTTATTTTATTTTTCCTTCCCTCTGCCTATGTTCATCATTTTGTTTCTTAAATTCCAAATAGGAGTGAAATCATATGGTATTTGTCTTTCTCTGACTTATTTTGTTTAGCATAAGACACTAGTTCCACCCTCCTTGTTGAAAATGGCAAGATATCATTCTTTTTGATTGCTGAGTAATATTCCATTGTGTGTATCTATATGTGTGTGTGTGTGTGTGTGTGTGTGTGTGTGTGTATGCCACATTTTCTTTATCCATTCATCTGTCAATGGACATCTGGGCTCTTTCCATATTTTCACTATTGTGGACATTGCTGCCATAAACATTGGGGTGCATGTGCTATTGTTGGCTTAAAATTCATTTTCCTAATGGCTAATGATGTTGAACATATTCTCTATACTTGCCATTTGTCTTCTTTGATGAAATAGCTCTTCTTTTGCCATTTTATAATTGGATTGGTTTTTTATAGTTGAGTCTTGAGAACTCTTTTATATTCTAGATACTAGTCCTTTGTTAAATAAATGGTTTGCAAATATTCTTTCCTGGTCATAGCTTGTCTTTTCATCCTCTGAACAAGGTATTTCAGAGAGCAAAAGTTTTAAATTTTGATGAAGTCCATTTTATTGATGCTTCCTTTTATGGATTATGTTTTTGATATCAAATTTTGAAACTCTTTCCTTAATTCTCTATCCCAAAGGTTTTGTCCTGTTTTTCCTAAAGCTTTATAGTTTTAGATTTTATATTTAAGTTCATGATCTACTTTCAGTTAATTTTTATGTAAGATGTGCTTATGTTAGATGTGAGGTTAAGATTCACTTTTCCCCATCAGTGTCCAATTGCCTCACTACATTTGTTGAAAATGCTCTTTCCTCCATCAATCTGCTTGGGCACCTCTGTCAAAAATCTGATGGCCATATTTCTGTGGATCTATTTTCAGTTACTCTATTCCACTGATCTATGTATGTGCCAGTACCACATAGTCTTGATTACTATAGTTATATAATAAATCTTGAAATTGATAGGACTGTTTTTCCCAACATTATTTTTTTTGAAATTGTTTTAACTATTCTAGTTCCTTGGCCTTTCATTATGAATTTTAGAGTATTCTTGTCTAACTCTACAAACAATCTTGCTGAGATTTTGATAGGGATCATATTAAGCCTATTTAACAATTTGGGAGGAATGGACATCATTACTATTTTGAGTTTTCCAATCCATTAACATGGGATGTCTGTCCATTTATTTAAATCTTTTTTGATTTATTCGAATGGCATTGAATAATTTTTCAGCATATAATTCTTGTATATATTTTATTTAGATTTACACATAATATTTCATTTTTATCTTTAGCAATTATGAATGGGATCATAATGGGATATTTTTAATTTTCTTTTCTTGAGTTATGTTTTTAAATTCACTCTGGCAAGCTCTGTCTTTGTATTGGTGTATTAGGCCATTTATTTTTATTTTTTTCCAAGATTTTATTTATTTATTTGAGAGAGAGTGAGAGTGACAGAGCACAAGCAGGGGAAGCGGCAGAGGTAGAGGGAGAAGCAGGCTCCTGCTGAGTAGGGAGTCTGATGTGGGGCTCAGGATCATGACCTGAGCTGAAGGCAGACACAACCAGCTGAGCCACCCAGGTGCCCTAGGCCATTTATTTTTAATGTAATTGTTAATATGTTAGGGCTTAAGCCTGCCTTTTTAACTTTTATTTTCTATTATCTCTGTTTTTTGTATCTTGCTTTTCTTTTTCCTATCTTCCTGTGGATTATTTGAACATTTTATAGAATTTCATTTGATATATTCATAGCCTTTTTAAGTAAATTTCTTTGCATAACTTTTTTTATTTGTTGCTTTAGGTTTTACATTATAGATATACAATTTATCACAACCTATTGGTATCATTATTTCACCAGTTTGAGTGACATATAGAAATCTTAATTCCCTTTATGTCCTTTACCCTCTCCTTTTTATAATATAATTGCCTTAAATATGTCCTTTATACACATTTTGAGCCACATCAGATAGTGTTGTAGTTTTTGCTTCAACTGTTAAACAGACTGTAGAAAATTCATGAGGAGAAGGAAAAGGGATTGGATTCACCCATACTTTCACTTACCATGTTCTCTGTTCCTTCCTGATGTTCTAAGGTTTCTTCCTTTATCATTATTTTCTGTTTAGAAAACTTCCTTTAGCCATTCTTTTAGGGTAGTTTTGATGGCAATAAATTCTGTTTTCCTTCATCTTGAAGGTTGTCTTGATTTCCCCTTCACTCCTAAAAGATATTTTTGCTGGGTATAGAGTTTTGGACTGACAATTATTTTATTTTTGTCAGCCCTTGAAAAATAATATCACTTCCTTTTAGCTTCCAATGAATGTTTTTGATGAGAAATTTAATTTTTTTTTCTTCCGTAGGTAAAATGTCATATTTCTCCAGTAGCTTTTAAGATTTTTTTTCTTTTTCTTAATTTTCAGAAGGTTAATTATGATGCTTTTGCATGACTTTGTTTGGGTTTATTCCGTGTGTAGTTCATTCAGCTTCTTGAATCTGTAGGTGTATATCTTTTGCCAAATTTGGGAAGTTTTTAGCTAATATTCCTTTGATCACCTTTTCAGTCATCCTCTTTCTCATCTCAGATGACACAAATATTAGACCTTTTGTGATAATCCCACAGATCCCAAATCTGTTCATTTTATTTCAGTCTAGTTTCCCTGTTTTTCCAATTGGACAATTTCCATTGTTTTATCTTCTAGTTATTGACTCTTTCCTCTCCCCACTCCCATTCTGCTATTGAGCCCATCCACTGAGCTTTTTGTTTTAGTTACTGCAGTTTTCAGTTTTAAATTTTCCACATAGTTCTTTTCCATGTCTTCTATTTCTTTGTTGAGAATTTGTACCTCTTTGCTGAGGCTTTTTTTTTCTTATTTTTTTCAAGTGTGTTCATATTGCTCACTGAAGTATCACGGCTGCTTAGAAATCTTTGTCAGATAATTCTAACATTCTCTGGCATTTTCATAATGGTATCTATCTGTGGCTTTTTTCATTCAGTTTGAGATCTTCCTGATCTTCAGTATGACAAATGATTTTCAATTGAAACCTAGATATTCTTGTCATGTTAGGAGACTCTGATTTAAGTCTTATGTTCTAGTTGGCTTTTTCTGACACTGCTCTGGCAGGGAAGAGGGGAGGGTGCCACTTCATTACTGCCAGGTGGAGGCAACAGGGCAGTTTTGCTCCTTGGCTTCCATTAACACGTAGGGATGGGGGAAGTGCCTCATCACTCTTCAGCAGGGTGGTATTTCCAGCTCCCCCCATGGTGCCCACTGTCACCACAGTGGGGGTGCTGTTGTTACCCTCAGTAATGGTGAAAGTCCTGAGTCCCTACTAGGTCTCCTCTGACACCACCCCAGAGGGAGGGAGGGGGTGCCTTGTTATTGTCCAGGCTCCCCACACGGTCTCCACTGAAAGTGGGATGGTGGAGGGAAGTTCTGATTCCCTGCTTGTCCTTCTCTGACACTACCCTGCTAGGGTGTTGGGCACCTCAGTATAGTCTTCTGGGGATAGCAATCTAGCCTCCCCACTCAGCCTTTGCTGGCACGGGTAGGGTGAGGCCACAGTTTTTTCTATGGTGTTTGGCTAGAGCAGAGCAACTATTACCCAAAAGTATCTGCCTTTCTGGGTTATCCTTTTCCTGTCCATTGGCTAAAGAGATCAGGTTTTTGTTGGGCTTTTTTTCCTTTTTTCTTTTTTTGTCTGTGCCCATTGGCATGTCTGGATCACTGGCTTCTTCTACACCATGCCTGGGGTGTGAGACAAAAAGAAAACCTAGAGAACTCATTAACCATATCATTCTTAATGCCCCAAAGTCACTAGCTAACCTGACTGCTCTCCTCCCTTCATAGTCTCCTTATGTTGGTTTACATATAGAGTCCAGGGTTTTTAACTGTAATTAGAGGATCTAAGAGGGAAAAGTACTTCATCATCTTCCAAACAAAAGTCTGCCCTAGGTATTCTAGGTGTAACCTCCACAATTACCCTCTGAAGCAAAATTATTATCATCTCCATTTTACATATGAGGAAACTGAGTCACAGAGAGGTAAGTGGCCTAAGATCTTACAGCTAAAAGTGACAGACCCAGATTTCAAACTCAAGAAGCTTGCATCCATAGTCAGTGCCTTCAAACAGTATCCTAAAACTCCTCTCAAGTAATAAATGTTCATGTGGAAGCCCTTTATTGGTCTTGGTTGGCCTCTCCCTGCTGGGCTGAATTCCTGACTATTCTCCAATCACTGGGAGGGCCCTCTGCAGAACACAGTCCTCCAGGTTACATGCTCCAGGCTTTCCCCACCCCTCACCCACAAACATACACCAAACCTAAGAGGTTCAGGTCTATATGCAAAAATCAGTCACCTTCCTGATTTTTGAAGGTCTATCATAAGTATTAATAACAACCTGAAAGTAACTAAAAATGTAATCATAATCTTTTTGTTTATTGATCACATAAACCTCCTCATGCATCATCTTTAAGGTAATTTTTCTTTTCTCTTCTTCAGATCACTTCCATTCTCTCTGTCTTCATCCACAGTCATCCCCATTCCCTCCATCACAACCCCCACCAATTCTGTCACCTTTCCCCATACCAAAGCCATGGCAGCACTGACATAGAAAGAGACTTACCTTGTCACTGCACAGGTGACAAGGTAACTAAGTGACTTGGACAATTTCCCACTGTTTCTTTGTGGTCAAACTCAGACTGAAACACATGGCCTCCACGCAGCCCACTTTCTACCACAGCACACTGGTCCCCTTCCTCAGCTCCAGTAGCGGAGTGTGAAGTTCTTTCTTATTATTTCATATGAGTCGTTTCCTTTCCTTCCACAAACCTAATCCAGAAACACTATCAGGAAGAATTCCCCCTGTATCAAAAAAGGAGGGGGGTGGATGATGGTGTTGATCCCACCAGCAAGTCTGAATGCACAGACTGTCTGCTTGTTCAATCATAGACAGATTTTATCAAAGCTGCCTCACCAGAAATCAGTTTGATTCAACCTCTGAGCTTCTTCTCCTTTCTCCATCTGGTCCAAACTGGGATCTTCCTATCAGGTATTTGCAGCATCCTGAATAAGAGCCAGCCCCCTACAGCTTTGCTGCTGCCAGCCTGACTACTGTAATTTTCCAGAAGTCTCTAATTATGTCACATTGCTCAAGAAAAGCAATATCACTGTGCTTCACAGTCCCATAAACATGCTACTTGCAGCCCTCTTCTTCAGCTTGGTGATCTATACCACCCACCACAATCAACAAGGGGCATCTAGATCTCAGTGCTGAATCCCTGCAGACTCCAACCATCTGAACACACTTCTGTGAAAGGCTGCATGATATAAATGTATGTCATGATGAAATAACTGGGCATTAATGCTCAAATTAAACCTAACTACAGTATTTTTAAAAAGGCCCTGGACACTGAAACATGTAGATACTACAAAATTAAACTGATCAATGCTGAGGAAAGTTGCAATGTGTTCAGGGGTCTTAGCACAAAAGGACTGCTCTCTGCCTATTAACATAAAGGATTATGGTAAAGGTAGAACCCTCCTCTAGGGGCATAAAGGTTACGTGGCAGTGAGTTCACCAGTACAGTGTATGACATATAAGTTCCTGGCTCTACTTTTCCCAAGAAGTGTTCTGCCCCATATAATGATCCAAGGCAAAGGAAGATCCTTCCAGTTATCCTTACTTGTATGGATCCCTACTGCATATACATCTGTCATGTGCAGATGGACTTCTGTATAAACATCCCATGCGATGTCAGGGGTCAGGTGCCTGCCCTGTTCTAAGGGAAATAACATGAGGCTTAGACATCTGTGGTGGCCACATTTCCTGACTAAAAATATCAAGACATATGACACAGGACAAATCATTTGTAAGTGGAACTCTTCCAGAAAATCGGGACCCCAAGTTGTAGGTCAATTAACATTTTATTTGATGTAGATGGTTGTGAGAAAACTGAGGTAGGAGAGGTAAAACAAGTTCCTGAGATCACATGGCTACAAATGAGAAGATTCAGGATTGGACTCCAGGTTTGTTCTGCTCCAAAGCTCCTGTTCTTTCTCACATATCTAGCTCAGACTCTTTCATCTCTGAGCAGGTGAGGGGACCAGCATGCCTTTATTTTCTCTCTGACAAGGGTTTTTGGAGGACATGAGCATTATGAAGTGCTCAGTGGATCCTCACCACGACTTCATCTGAATCTGCTGTGAATGTGCTGAAGTATGTGGGGGACAATGATGCAAAGGAAGGGAACCTTCCTTCTGATCTCCAGACACCTCAGATGGGAAGAAGCATTGCTGCAGATACCAAGGTTGTCTGTCAGCAAGCAAAAGTAAAATAAGTCCAAAGGTCTACCTCCATTTCCAAACCAAGGGCTCTTAACAATTACAAAATCCTCCAAAGGAATAAATCCATTTCTGGAAAGTCCTAAAAATTATCTTTGTTGAGCCCTGCCCAAAGCATCTAGTCAAGAAATTGAGTATTTGCAGGATAGGATTCCTCTGCAACCTCTAGAACTTATGTTCTATATTTGATTAGAGGTTCTGACCCCAGGAATCTCTCCATCCCCACCCTCCAGCTATTCATCAGGAAATAAGCCTTTGTGGAGCACAAGAAACACTACCACGAGGATGCCTCCCAGTGACCGCATCCTTCTGATACTAGATGTCAGACAAAACCAAAGCAACCTGCCTGCTTAGTGATTGTATAAATCCATTCAGCTTTTGCAAGTGCTCAGACCATTCTTTGTTGCTATTGTTTTGGTTGTACAAGGTTTAATACACAAAATAGGCTATGACACCAATACTTCCCACCAATGAGGGGTCCTGGTCTCAGAGCAGCCCCCACACCCAGGAAAATGCAAGTCACCTTTTCCATAAGATGCTTAGCACACAAGGCCCTCATGGTCTGACTCCTGCCTCTCTATCAAGCCTCAGTATTCAACTCTCCTTCTTCTCCAGTCAGTTCAAACTAATTGTAGGGCCCTAAACACATCACCCTGTCCTTAACTTTGCATTTTCCTTGGCATAAAAGTTTCCCTCTTTCTGCCTTATGGACCTTGTCCATCTGGCAAATGCCCACTTAGTCCAGTTGTGCAGTCACTGGGAAACACTTCCTGATCCACAAGCTTGATGTAGTTGTCCTCCCACTGTGTTCCCTATTCCTATGGGAGTTCAGTAACAACTAATGAATTGACCAACCCTTCCCCACAATTAGATTCTATGTAATTTGAGGAAGTTTTCTTGTTTAGTTATATAGTTCCAGATTCTACAACACAGTAGTTGTTAAGTAAGTACTTAATGAATGGAGCACCTCACTCACTGACTGAACATATATTTATGGAGTAACCCCAAAGCATATTTAGAAAGCACCTGGGTTCCTGAGCACTGATTCTAAGCTGTGAAAGCCTTCATCACCTCACTTTCTCAGGTGCCTCAGAAATTAAACAGACTCAAACAATCTGCCTGGGGGGGGGGGGTAAGGCATGTCAAGGAGGAAGACAGAGTGGGACATGACTGCTTGCTGCTACCTCAGTGGGAGGAGGATCCACGAAGGTGAGGTAGAGCAGAGGGACACTCTCCATCACACTGCCCTGGGAACTCCCATTGAAAGAGGAAGCTCTTGATGCCATCACTTATTCTAGTTCAGCAGGAATTCTGTTGTGGAACTCCTTATCACACTAGGGGAGATACCACTCAAATCCATGCAAAGGCTAAAGCAGCACTGCATTTTCTACCTCAGCATTTGTATATTCTAGCTACTCACATATATGCGAGCAAATCTCTCTTTAAACCTGAATGCCAGATTAGAAAGTAGGTTCATACATACAGGTGTTTGTAAATGAGAAGTCTGTATTTTAGAGATTGCATATGTAATAACATCTCACCTAGAACCACTATAGGCGAGATGATCAAGAGGAAAAATAGCAACAGCTGATGCCAAATGTGTGATTCAGATGATTCGAAAATTAAATGGCATTCTGAAGAATGTGTGCAAATCTCCCTCAGACATGGTCCACTAGCCAACAGATTGAATTTTTAAGATATATGAATAACTTCTCTGACAAAAGCTTACCAAAATATAGCACTGCCTTAGAAAATTAGCATGGTTTCGTGAGATCCGAATACCTCTCTCATCATCCCACTATCTCAGGGCTCAAAATAAAAATTGTTTGTTTCATTTTTACTTATGCTAAGTAGAAAGGGAATTTTGGCCTATTCTCATCCCAACTTAGGTTACTTGATTGATTAAAAAGAGAATGCACTCTCCTAGAATAATAAACACTGCAGCCAATTGCATATTAATTGAACACCTCAGGATAAATGTATAAAAAGGAAGTGGTGTGGGACGGTGGCAAAGAGTCTTTACAATTGGTTTGATCTTGATTTGGATACTAGCTTTTTCACTTTCCAGCTGTGTTAGTCTGGATAAAAATCACATAAACTCTCCAGAGCTCAGTTTTCTCAATTGCCAATGGGGGTGACAGTAGACAACTCATGGATTGGCTAAATGGGTTATACACTTGTCACTTACAAACACCTGCATGTTAATGTGGCATTAGAACTTCAAAGGAGATTTGCACACATGTATGCAATTAACCAAAATATAATGGCAGCATAATATGGTACAAGTAAAGCATCATGCATGTAATCTAGTGCAGAGTAAACACTCATGTTTTGTTTCCACCCACCCTACCTCCTTGCCAGATTCCTACTGAGAAAATGACAAGGTAAGCAAGGCACTTCCATGTCCTTAAGGAACTTAGACTGGTAAAAGAGATAAAATGTACACAAATGGGATATACACTTTAACAGCAGAATAATCCAAATGCCATGAGAACACAAAGGAGGAAGATGATGTGCCAACTTCCCCTGGACATGAGGATCAGCTTCATGAAGAGGTCATTTTAAATGAGCCCCACTGAATGGGTAGGAATCTTCTTGAGGTGTGGTTTATAGTTTTTGATTAGGCCTCACAACTGAAATATAAATGGCAACACAGAAAGAGATTGAAGCTAAGACAGATGGCCCACTGATAAAGAATGCTAGAGGAATTTCCACTGGTCACCAACTTGTGGAGCTGAACTAAGGATCACCTCTGAACAAAATATAGTTTATTGCCTAAAATAGGGCAGTGCTGCCAACATAAGGGAAGGTCCGTCATGCTTCTTCTTCTTCTGAACCACAGAATTCCCAATGTTTCAACCAAAGCACTAGGAGCTCTCCCTCTGTAGTACAACCACCAAAAGAAACTGTGTCCTCAGCAAAGGAAACAGTTGACAAAACCAAAAGACAACTGACAGAATGGGAGAAGATATTTGCAAATGACGTATCAGATAAAGGGCTAGTATCCAAGATCTATAAAGAACTTACCAAACTCAACACCTGAAGAACAAATAATCCAATCGAGAAATGGGCAGAAGACATGAACAGACATTTCTGCAAAGAAGACATCCAAATGGCCAACAGACACATGAAAAAGTGCTCAACATCACTCGGCATCAGGGAAATACAAATCAAAACCTCAATGAGATACCACCTCACACCAGTCAGAATGGCTAAAATTAACAAGTCAGGAAACGACAGATGTTGGCAGGGATGTGGAGAAAGGGGAACCCTCCTACACTGTTGGTGGGAATGCGAGCTGGTGTAGCCACTCTGGAAAACAGTATGGAGGTTCCTCAAAAAGTTGAAAATAGAGCTACCATACGACCCAGCAACTGCACTACTGGATATTTACCCCAAAGATACAAATGTAGGGATCCGAAGGGGCACCTGAACCCCAATGTTTATAGCAGCAATGTCCACAATAGCCAAACTATAGAAAGAGCCCTGATGTCCATCAACAGATGAATGGATAAAGAAGATGTGGTATATATCTACAATGGAGTATTATGCAGCCATCAAAAAAATGAAATCTTGCCACTTGCAACGGCGTGGATGGAAGTAGAGGGTACTATGCTAAGTGAAATAAGTCAATTAGAGAAAGACAAGTATCATATGATCTCACTGATATGAGGAATTTGAGAAACAAGACAGAGGATAATAGGGGAAGGGAGGGAAAAATGAAACAAGATGAAACCAGAGAGGGAGACAAATCATAAGAGCCTCTTAATCTCAGGAAACAAACTGAGGGTTGCTGGAGTGAAGGGGGATAGGAGGGACGGGGTGGCTGGGTGATGGACACTGGGGAGGGTATGTTCTATGGTGAGTGCTGTGAATTGTGTAAGACTGATGAATCACAGACCTGTACCCCTGAAACAAATAATACATTATATGTTAATAAAAAAAAAAAAAATTGTGTCCTGACCTCTACTTTAACCATACTATTCATTCTACAGCTTCTTACAGAAACTAACTCCGCCCCTCCAAAAAAGGGAGAATGTCAAGAGGGTCAATGAGGAAATAAACTACTCCTTGGAAAGGGGTATGATCCTATGAAGCAAAATGCCATATGGTAGCTTGTGTAGTAATTTGGAGAAGAGCCCTGGTAGCAAGGGGACAATGGGGCTGTGGATTTTCATGTGATTTATCCATTTAGTCCATCAGAGAGACAAATAGTGGGGACAAAAGAAGATCTCATTAATCCAACACCACTGTGCACTGGGCTAGACAAAGGGCCAGAAGCTGCTCATGGCACCTCAAGCCGAGACTGGGGTCTAAGAAGACACTACTGGCACTCAAGCCAAGAGTGGGGGATCCATGGACAAGCCATCTACCTTGCTATAGCCAAATACTTAATCCATATCAAATGCTCCTCACCCCTAGGAAAATAAGGAGGCAACCAAGGGAAGGGAGAAAGGAAGGAAAGAAATGAATTATGTGTCCTAAAAAAGAAAAAAAAAAAGTATAGGGATAATCACTAAAAATTCAGTAGAAAAATATATCTCTTTAAAATTATTTACTACAAAAAAACAGAAGATTTTGAATAGATTATAGTATATCCATATGATACAGTATTTTGCAGACATCAGACAGGTGTTCTCAACATTTAATACAACAGAAAATGCTTACTATGTAATATTAAGTGAAAAGAGCTGATGTAAGACTTGTATTTACAGTGTTTGCCAATATTATAAAACTCTGCATATGTGCTACATATATATCAAAATAAATATGAATGCTATAATAGTTCTTATACCCGAGTGATGTGATCATGCAAGAACTTTAGTTCCTTCCTAAGATTTTTCTATTGTCTTCCAAAATTTCTGTGAGATGGTTATTTTCATGACTTAAAATATATTATGTGTTAAGAAAATTAGGTAAGTTTAAAAAAGTAAAGAGAACACAGGTTTAGAGAAAGTCTTCAAAGCAAAAGGGAAATGTCAGCAAGGACAAGTCCGTAAGGAAACACAACCCAAGTCCTGAGAGTGGCCAGAGGACTGGGTATGAGAGCCAACAGCTGTGGTGAGGCAGGAAACAGGGACAGACAACAAAGGGCCTTGAACACCACACTCAAGGACAGAGATTTTCTTCTGTCCACAGCACATAATTTGAATATCAGGAAGGCCTGGATCAAAGCTGAGTTTCTGGATATTACTCCATCAAGTAGCATCCCGAATGAATTAGAGGTGGGGAGCTATTCTAATATCCCAAGTATCAGGAAGTAACTGGACTGAGCGGTATCAGTTACATCCTTTCAAGATGTGGTAGATATGAGTGTCAGTACAAGACTCAACCAATGTTTCCATACAGACGGCCTGGGACAGAAGAGGATTGAAGACAGCCTCAAAGTCTTGGCTCTGAGTGGCTAGAGATCCATATTATTCATGAAAATTGAGGAATGAGTACAAGTTCATTTTGAACACATTGAGTTTAAAGTGCCCACATAGTATCTGGAGAGAATTCTAACTGGGAGTTAGAAATGTGAATTTGCAACTTGAGAGAGAAGCCTGGGCTGGTGATGTGGATTCGGGAATCATCGGTGTAGACATAAGAGATGGTAAGATAACAGAGGGAGACAAAAAGCAGGAGGAGAGGGAGAATGAAGAAGGGACACAGAGGAGTCAGAACAGAGGACAGATGTGAGGACCACACTTTGGAAGAGAAGAAAAGCAGGCAGTGACAGAGCCGAAGAAGTGCCACAGAAAAGGGCTTGAGGATGCCAACTGGAGAGTCAGCCTCCATGGTAAATGCTGTACAAAGTTCAAAGAGGCTGAGCACTGAGTAATGGCTTTGGAAATGGTCATTAGGAGGTCAAGTAAACATTTTTAAGTAAAAAATAAAAGCTTGTCTTATGTAATTAGAATAGACATGTCTCTCCAGAAATTGTCATGTTTTTGTTTTGTTTTTTTTTTTTAAAGATTTTTTATTTATTTATTTGAGAGAGACAGAATGCAAGAGAGCAAGCACATGAGAGGGGGGAGGGTCAGAGGGAGAAGCAGACTCCCTGCCGAGCAGGGAGCCCGATGCGGGACTCGATCCAGGGACTCCAGGATCATGGCCTGAGCCAAAGGCAGTCGCTTAACCAACTGAGCCACCCAGGCGCCCCAGAAATCGTCATGTTAAAAACACACTTGGAGGGGCATCTGGGTGGCTCAGTCAGTTAAGCTTCTGCCTTCTGCTCAGGTCATGGTCTCGGGTCCTGGGATTGAGCCCCACACGTGGGGCTCCCTGCTCCATGGGGAGTCTGCCTCTCCCTCTCTCTGCCCCTCCCCCTCCGCTTGTGCTCTCTCACTCTCTCTCTCAAATAGTTCTTACAAATAAAATATTTTTAAAAAAATAATAAAATAATAAAATAAAATAAAATAAAATAAAAACACACCTGAAGCCCCATACCCTAGGCATCACGTCATTTCCGCCTCCTCCAAATGCACTGGCGCTCTTCAGCTCTGGAGTGCTACCAGTTGGAGACCAGCACCACCGTAACCAACAGAACAGCTGTTGGAGCTCAACTCTGCCCTTGGCCAACCACATCCCAGCCCATGGACTGCATGGAGATGAAGCTGTTCTTCTAGACATTGCTGTGTGGGACTCAGCCTGATTGCAGGTGTCTGTGAACACTGCCTGATTTAGGGTATTTTCTGTAATTACTGGAATGATGAAATCTGTCATGCGGTTAGGTAGCAAGCAGGAGAGACCAATTCATTCCTAGCTTCCTGGACTAAAAATATATATTTATCAAGTCTAATTGGATTTGTCTTAATTAGTTGTTTTTTTAGGTCACAATTTTAGCAATTCATTTATCAAACTGACTCCTTTCCTTAATATTAAAGAGGAAATTTTTACTTAAATAATCCCTGCAAAAACAAATTGACTGGGTCTTGCTTATGTCTCATCTTGCCCCCCAGGGCCAGCTTGGGATAAGGACAAAAATCAGCTGTTAGGTCTGTGCTCTTTTTCACATAAATTGATTCTTCTTTTATTTGTTTCTATATACTGAAGTAGAAAATGCAGATAACCCTGAACAACATAGGGGTTAGGGGGTGCCAGACCCCGCACAGTCAAAAATCCGCATATAACTTTTGACTCCCCCAAAATTTAACTACTAGTAGCCTACTGTTGCCTAGAAGCCATACCAATAACATAAATGGTTGTTAATACATGTTTTGTATGTTATATGTATTATATACTGTATTCTTGTAATAAAGTAAGCTAAAGAAAATAAAAATTATTAAGAAAATCATCAGGAATAAAAAAATACACTTACAGTACTGTGGTGTATTTATAAAAAAAAAAAATCCTCATATAAGTGGACCCACACAGTTAAAACCCATGTCATTCAAGGGTCAACTGTATTTAAAATTATTTGAATCCATGCTACCTACTTATTGTTAATAACAGTACTAAAACAACAAACAAAACCTACTTGAGAAGCAGTCCAGGGTAACTGGGTGTGGAAGATCCATGGATTATGGGTTTTTTTGCAATTACTAGAGAGATTTAGTAGAAATGGGCCACTAATGCAGTAGAGATGTCTCAAATCCCAACTGTCTGAGTATAACCTTATGGCATGCAAGATCTCCAGTCCTCAACATACACAATGATAGACTGGACCACCACTGAACAGAGATGTGGAAGAATATTTCCAAATATCAACTGGGATGCTTAGATTAGAACTCTGTTTCCCAAACTTATATACATCCCAACCTTCACAATTTCTGCTATAACTGTGACCCTCTTGTAATATTATTTTCTTAATTTTTCTTTAAGTCAACATTTTTAGCTGAGCCTTTTTCAAAGTAATAACACAACTGACCTTATAGTATAAAACAAGTAAACATGACCAAACAAAATGGAATTTACCAAACCACTGACATGCTAATACCTCTGAGAGTTCTGAATCTTAAAGATTTATTCTTGTACTTGAAAATGTCATAGCATGTCATTCATTTGTTATTATTCAAGTAGCATATGTACCCATATCTCAATGAGCCCCTTCCTGGTGAAGTTAAATCTCAATGTGAAACCCTTATGGAAAGGAAACCCAATTACAAATAGCAGGAGATGATCTGCTATAACCAGAGAGCTTTTCAAGGCAAAAGCCATATGATAGAATCTGGAGCCCATTCATTCAACAAATTCAGCAGGTACTCTTTGGTACTAAGGGCAAGGCAGTGAACAAGCAGATATGATCTCTGCCAAACAGGTCTGAGAGCAGGTCTGCATAAAACCTGGCAGGAGGGGCCCAGATGGTTAGAGATGGCATAGGGGAATTAGAAGACATGAAACCGAACAGTAATGGTTTCTAGCTTGAGATATCAAAGCCGACATTAAAGAGGAACTACCAACATATCAGAACAACTACAAAGTTCTTTATTTCTTTCCTTGTGAGGTTATATCACTTTAACATGAAATATGACTGTTATATAATTTCTATTTTTCTTCAAGTCCCTAGCCCTCTAGGATCCATCCAAAATTCAACAGCAAAATCTGTCTCTACACATATCCTCTCCCCTTCCTCAGGTCAGTACTGAATGAGACCCTAGACACTGGGCACCTTCCAAACTGCCTTCAATGAGGGATGAGTGAGTGTGCGGGGGTCAGGCCTGAGGAAAGCCTAAGAATGGCCTTGGCTACTGACAAAGAGTGGAAGAGGGAGACCTTGTCTCAAACTTCTGATCTTCTACTAAACCCACTAAAGACTAACCAGTCTTCCCCATTTCTCTTAATAGGAACTTTGCATTTCCAGTGTTTGGGCTAAAAGACCCTGGCTCATCCTTGATTTGTTGCTTCTTTCACATCCCACATCCAATCTGTCACTACGTTCTATTAGATCTACCTTCCAAATATATCCCAAATCCTTCTCCTTCTCACTACCTCTGGCCACCACTCTGATCCAAACCACCACCTACTCCTGCAGGGGTTGTTGCAATCACCTCCTAACCGGTCTCCCTGCTTCCAACTATATCCCTTACCATCTAGTTTCCAGACCACAGCCAAAGTAAATACGTCCATAGGTAAATTAGATCATGTCACTCCTCTCCTCAAAACTCCAGGTGATATCCATCTCCCTCAGAGTAAAAGCCAAAATGTGCCACATGGTCCCACATGGCCTGCCCTCCTGTTCCATATTTGACTTTATCCTCTTCTCCTCTCCCTATTGGCCCTTCCACTCCAGCCCCTCTGGTCTACTTATTGTCCTCTGACCATCTTGGGCATCCTTCCTCCTCTAAGCTTTTCCGTTTTGCTGCTTTCTGTTTAGACACTCTTCCCCCAATAGTGCCTTCTCACTGCCTTTACATCTTCACTTGAAAGTCAGCTTCTCAGCAAAGTTCTCCCCTGGCCACCTGATTTAAAATTTCAATTTGTCCACCAACACTTCACATCTCTCCTCTATTTCTCTCTACAACACGCATCAGCAGCTAACATGCTGTATATTGTACTTATTTCTCTTATTCATTGTCTTATCCCTTTAAAATGTAAACTCCATTGAGAGAGTGATTTTTGTATCTTTAGTTGACTGCTGTATCCCCAGAACCTACAGTGTCTGGCCCACATCATGTGCTCAATGGATGCCTTTGGAATTAATTTGTATTAGGAGGAATGGAATGACAGATAAATTATGAAAGTGAATCCTCAGAAGGGCCACCTTAGCACCATCTTAGAACGAGGTGAGTGGTTTAAATTCAGAGAGGACACAGGAATGCTCTACCAACATAGGGAGAAGATGTGAACTGTTGTAATCAGGTATAGGAATATATAATCCATCAGTTTTCTTCATATCTAGAATGAATGTGGCTTTGCTTATTTAGCACCACTGGGAGAAAAATCAGTAACAAATTTTGTGATTCTAAAAACCTATTTTGGAAATCTAGGAATTTCTTGGCAAACAAGAGTGACCTTGCCACTAGGACAATCATTGCCAGGTAAAAATCCAACAATTTAATTGGCCAATACTAGCAAGAACCACATGACAAAGGGTGAGCTGATGTGAAATCTATAAAAGGAACATTGCTGAATTCTTTTTTATTATTATTATTATTTGTTAGTCACTATACAGTACATCATTAGTTCTTAATTGCTGAATTCTTGACATGAAAACAATTCTAAACCATGGATACCTTTCAGCTTCATAAATCCTCAAGTCCCTAATTAAGCTTCAAAAACCATTAGATTTAAGAAGTTACCGCATTTTAAAAGTGTCCTAATCCTGAGAGGTAAGTGTACAAGGTAATGGGAACCTTCTCTAATGAATAGTGGCTAAGAAAGTAAAATCAAAGTGCCTTGAAGTGGCACCTACTCCCATTTGAAGGTGTCCAAAGAAATGGTAAAGGAACAACTCTAATATGTTGTAAAATATAATTACTACTAGACCTTAATCAAACACTGAAATAGGGGTGTGCTATCACTATAAATGGAAAAGCAATAAAGGAACTTGAGCAGCACAGAAAAATTTCCAAGCCAAGTCTCACTTACTTCCCATTGGATTCACTACCAGTACATCAATTCATTGCTCTTAAAGGAGAAGTTGGATGAACAGAGACGAATAGGACATAGAAATGGAAATCACAAAGTAACTCAAAATTACTCAAATCCAAATGATAAAGAAAAAAAATCTAACCTGATTACTAGGGAGGACCAATACAAAATGGAAAATCACAAAAGAATTACTTACAAACAAGGAGAAGACCAGAATCACAAGCCAACATGAAGCAGCCTGTGTGCAGACCTTGATGAGGAAGCTTGCATTGTTTGAAATTGAAATAAGGGCAGTTAATCCAAGTAGAGTTTGCCTGATTGACACCTACTTGTTCTTTTGGTTCCGGCTTAAATGTTACCTCTTCAGGGAGACCTTCCCTATCTCACCCATCCAACTACAGGTTGTTCCATTCATTCCCTGATGGCACCCTCTACTGCTCCATCATAGCACCCAGCACAGTCGTCTGCACCCTTACGTGTTATTAAAAAGATGCTTAGCCTAAGTGGAAACCAAGACTCAAATTTAGAGAAAATCCTGGAGACTTCAGAGAGTGGACCAGAAGCATCTCACAAAGAATTCTCCCCAAATAAGGTTCATTCGTTTCTACGTATGTCAAACATTAAGCAAAAACTTGGGTGGTAGCAGCAACAGGGAAACCATATCCATTGTCAGTAGCAATATCAAGAAAGGTGAAGCTCTTTCAAAGTCTCCAGGACTCTCATCATCTAATCTTCCAAGAACTACCTAGTCATGGAGAAAGAGAAAGAGTTTAGTGTTCATTGTTTTGATTCCTTCCATCATATTTTGGTGACCTTATGATAATCTTCTAGGACAGAAATGCAAAAACAAATGTAATAAGGTCACCTAGCTGTACCCAAGTCTGGGGGCATGTTGCCATCACATAACTCAGCAGACAAAGGACAAGAGGCTGCAAAACTGCATATGCAGGGGTGTCCAGAGCTAGTACAGTGATCTCTGCAAGCATGAGAGCATTTCTTACCCTGCTTTAATTTTAATTCTGTTGTGCACAAGCTTAAATAGAGGATCAGTGCCCAAGAAAGGATGATATGTGCAAAGAGAAAGAAGGGCTAACGAACCTGAGCTAATGCAGTCCTGAAAACTCTTGAGCTTCCCTTTCTAACCCTGACGCACATAGGTTTGTTAATAGTCTCCATACTCCCAGGAAAGTCTGTGTTTCAATTATTCTGTCCAGTTACCACAATGACCATGTTGTGGTGTCATTTAGATAACAGGTAAATACATTCAGTTCAAAAAATACTATCATTGTTGCTAGAATGCAAAGAACTTATAAGCAAAGAAATGTTTGAAAGTGAGCTATGAAAAAGCCAACTATCTTGAGCAACTCCAAAGACTTTTTTGGTAAGTCTCTTTTCTGAGAGCTTTGTATATAAATTCCATCATCGGCTTCAGCTGCTATGGCAACTGGAATATTTCGGAAATGATTTGCAGCGAGTATCACTACATATCCAGCATCTTTTGCAGGAAACAGAAAAGACTATGAGATCTAATCCACTCTAAATTTCAAAATACAGCTTCAATTTTCATTCCTGAAACCTATTTATGCTCCTACTTGCAAATCAACAGATAACAACCTGGTACACTGACCAGCACAAAGGAAGAGCCTTTTATTCCTTAACTAGTCACATGAAGGCATCTTAGTTTTATTGAGCCTTTCTCTTTTTCTGTTTTAATAGACTCTACTTTCTATAGCAGTTTTAAGTTCACAGCAAAACTGAGCTGAAAATACAGAGTTCCTACATTCCTCCCCCACCACAACACACACATACACACAGCCTGCCCCATTATCAACATCCCTCACCTAGGTGGTACATTTGTTACAACTGGTGAACCTACATCAGTACCACCCCAAAGTCCACTGTTTCCATTAGGGGTTCACTCTCTTGATACTGTACATTCGATGGGTCCTAATAAATGTATAATGACCTGTATATACCATTACAGTAGCATATAGAGTGACTTCACTGTCCTAAGAATCCTTTGTGCTCCACCTATTGATTCTTCCATCCCTGCTAACTCCTGGCAACCACTGATCTTTTTACTGTCTCCATACTTTTGCCTGTTCCAGAATGTCTTATAGTTGGAATCATACAGGATGTAGCCTTTACAGATCGTCTCCTTTCACTTAGTAATGTGCATTTAAGGTTCTTCCATATCTTTTCATAACTTGATAGCTCATTTCTTTTTAGTGCTGAATAATATTTCATTGTCTAGATATACCACAGTCCATTTGTCCATTCACCTACTGAAAGACATTATGGCTGCCTCCAAGTTTTGCAATGATCAATAAAGCTCCTATAAATATCTTTGCACAGGTTTCTGTGCAGACAGAAGCTTCCAATGTATTTGGGAAAATAACAAGGAAAGTGGTCGCTGAATTGTATGGTAAGAGTATGTTTAGTTTTGTCAGAAACCACCAAACTATCTTCTAATGTGATTTCACCATTCTGCATTCCCACCTGCAGTGAAAGAGAGTTCCTGTTGCTCCACATCCTTGTAGGAATTTAGTGTTGTCAGTGTTTTGGATTTTGGTCATTCTAATAGGCATGTAGTGTTACCTCATTGTTGTATTAATTTGCATTTTCCTGAGGACATATGATTTTGAACATCTTTTCATATGTTTATTTTCCTAAGCCTTTTTTTTAGTCATTTCATATGCCAAGATCTGAATGTCCCATTGAATGCTGTGCAACAGAATGAAAAGAAGCCCTTCAGTGATCAGTTGGCTGTGATTTAAGCAAAGAACCAACCATGGTTCTCACATTCTACACTGGAGAACTCCTCTTCCTGGATTACTAAAAATAGCCAATTTTGTTTGCTGGAGCAAAGAAAGCTGTGCAGAAACAAAAAGTAATGCAAACGCTGGGAAATTTCAATACAGCATTTGGACCCATGCACCCTAACTACATGTATGAAAAACAATATCAAACAAGTTCCCAAGCTCTCTGCTTAAGGCATGACATAAAGGGAGTTCATTTAGAATTATCAGTGTTTGCCTGGAAGTCCAAAAAGTAAGATTTGTTCTTCCTTGAAATTCTCAAACAGTGTTCCTCTGAACACTTAGGGATAATAATCACGTGGGTGAAGGTTAACCTCTCCAAATGAACTTGTAGAAAAAGAAGCATGGTAAGCTATCTAAGTATATGCTGCAGGATAATGAGGGAATCTGGGGGGGGGGGGCGGCATTCTGATTTAAGCAAATACACTAGAATCCAAAAGAGCCAACATCCTAACTAAAAACTGTAAACCCCTTAAAATAATGGCCAAGATGTTTTGGAAGTAAACCAATCAAATTGTAATTCTTTTTCCTCTTAAGGCTTATTGATTTTGTTTTTAAGATATTTATGATATTATAGTCTCTTAGACTATTTTTGATGTAGAACATTTTTGGTGTAGAAACATACCTACAATGACTTTTTGAAGAGAATTTAACACAATTTGCACTACTTTAATCAATAGCAAAACGCATTTCCAGCAGCTCAATCTTCCAAAAGCATACTTTAAATGTTGTAGTCGGTGTGGGTAATACATAAGAAGTGTCAAGCAAAGGGAAGAAAAATTCAGTGGCATTCATGGATGTCACTTCCATCCATCCATTCATTTATTCCACAAAAAAAATTGTTTTGAGTAACCACTGCATTCCAGGTACTGTTCTAACTACTTAAATATGTGAAGTTCACATTGATTTAACTCTGTAAGTAATACAGTATGTTAAAAGGTAGTAAGTGCTGCGAATCAGACAGGCTGGGCTGAGGCTGTGGGCAGAATGGAGCATGACATGGAGTCCCTAATACGAAGGTGGCATCCAAACAAAGTCTTGAAGGAAGTGAGGGAGTGAGCTCTTGTGGTCCTCTGGGGGCAAGTGTTCTGGGCTGAGACAGCAGCCAATACAAAGGCCCCAAGGAGGAAGCAGGTCCAGCACACTGAAAGATGGGCAAGGAGGCCAGCGTGAGGAGAACAGAGTGAAGGGAGAGAGTCAGGTGCAGGCCTTTTCAGGCATAGGCAGAACTCTGGCTTCTACTCAGATAGGAAGCCACTGGAGGGGTTTCAGTTAGAAGAAATGAGTTACTTTTTAAAATCTCTTCTATTTTAGAAAATTTAAAACATAGCAAGTAAAGAAAAATGTATAAGGAACCACAGTGTATCATGACTTCATCTAAAATACCGTTTCATTTATACTCCCTACCCAACCCCCACCCCAGATCATTTTAAAGAAAACCTAAGACATCTTGTCATTTCAACCACAAGCATTTCAGTAGGAATCTCCAAAATACAGGCACCCTTTTTTCTTTTCAACACCACTGCGATATAATTATTACCCTCAATGTGAGCTTGTCCCACTCGGATCCCTGGCGTCACACTGCTAACCTGAAACTGGCCATGGGGGGAGTATGTATGCCAGGTAAATCCATAAACACTCAAATCTGGGTCCAACTGTTAAATATTTACCACCTCACCTCTGATTCATGCTTAAAAAGTTGAACAGTGCTTGTTGATAGCATTATGTCCACTCAGCAGTCACAGTTCCTTAGTAAGCTTATAATTTCTTTAGTTTGTATATTTGAAAAGGGATCAACATAAGATCTACACTTTGTGATTGTTCATATCTCTAAAGCCTCTTTTAATCCACAGGGTCTCGCACATCTCGCTTTTCTTGCTTGCTTGTTTTTGTTGTGACTTGGTCACGAGAACCTGGGCTCTTGGTCCTGTAGAGTTCTCCACGGCCTGGATTTTGCTGACTGCAGGCCTATAGCTCCACTTAACATGTTCCTCTGCTTCCTATAAACTGGTAGTAAGAACAAGCGACTTGCTCAGATTCAGGGTCCATTTTTTCTGGACAAAACTTCCTAGGTGGAGGAAGAGTACTTTCGCCAGGAGCAACAGGAATGCAGGTTATTTTACTCCGTGGTGGTAACAGCCTACTAATGATCACTTCAGGATAATACTTTGCATTCTGTCACTTTTCCTGCACTCATTACTTGGAATACATTTATAAGAGAAATTTGTATTTGTCAACCATTTGGTGAATTTACATTTTAATGGGATCACTGATTGCTGTGCACAGAAAAGACTGTAGAGACAAGTGTGGAAACAGATAAGCAGGAGCCACCATCATGGCTAAGATCCAGGTCTAACCCTGGAGGTGTGAGAAGCTTCAGATTCTAGATCTTTCTTGAAGTACAGCCAACAAGAGTTCTCACTGGACTGAAGTTGTGGTTTTTGGAGGTGCCTGATGGTTGAAAGTGTGTGACTTTCCTAAGGCAGGAATTGGAGTTCTGGGTATAAATGCCAGGCACTCAGCCAGAGGGGGAGGGAAGGAAAGAGTGGAGTGTGTGGAGGGAAGAACTGACCATCCACGTTTCCTATCTTAACAAAGCTTCCTATCTATTGCTAAATATGCAGTTTGTTTAAAGACACAGCTGTTTACTTCTGAAAGATGGTAGTGAACATTACTAATAGTTATGGCATTGGCTTGAAAATAAAACATGAAGAAGGCTGAGAAAACGATGTATTTGCAAATATGTGAGGTTTGAGGAGGTCTTGGGAATGTCGTGTTAAAGATGTATGTACTTAACTGCACACTGTTACCAGCACTCTTTATTACTACCTATATTTAGATATGTCATGAATTAAAATACAATGACTAACTGTAGTAATTACAGTCTGTTGTAATGTTCTTGATCTATCACAAAAAAAAAAAAAAAAAAGTTGTTCCATTATCTAACAACCAAATTTTACAATAAACCTCATCTGGTATATTATTTAAAGGTTTTAAACTGTTCAGACCTGTGTATGAGTGGTGCAGTTCCCTAATTTCTCTGAGGGTAGTTCACGTTTTCTCTGGTAGTTTCTCTTAGGAGTTTTTAACTGTTTTCTCTAATTTTCTTTTCTAAGTTTTAATGAAATAATTTACAAGTGTATATATTTTTTCCAGCATTTCTAGTCCCACTGACTAGTTTTCTCAACTCATTAATAAAAAAAAAAAAAACATAACCGGAAAAACAGGCATTAATATAAAACTGGTGCTCAACCCCATGTCATTTTCAACCTCAGGTTTCTAGATCAATTTCCATCTCAATGACCACCATGCTCCCATAGGCTCCAACATGGCCAAAGCCACCAGCGAGCGTGCCAGAATGTTACCCGGTGTGTGCTGAGAACCTGCAGGAGACACGTTCCACGAGACATTTACAAAAGGAATAAAATAATCTGATCACTGGATGAGTTCCAAAGGTCTTGTGACAAACACCACGTTCTCCATCCTCTTTTTTATAGAAGGAAAAAGATGTAGAGAGGTAAGATGACTCCATCTAACGTCACTGTAACTAAGCAGTGGAAATGAGATTGGAAATGGTTTGTGGGTCTTGAAGCATGGAATAAAGATCAGAATAAAAAGAAAGTAGATTAATTTGTTTCCCGATTAACTACAAGAGGACATTATATTCTCTCTCTCTCTCTTTCCCTCTCTACACACACACACACACACACACACACACGCACGCACGCACAAATCTGGGAACCCAGTTTGGAACAGAAGAGGTTAACTGGCAAAACATGTTATATGACTGGTTGTCACAGTGTTTCCTTTCATAGCACACTAACAACAAGGTAATGAGATGGTTTGTAAAGGAGAAAGGCTGCAAAAATGAAATCAAAGCCCTTGGCAGGCAAATCAGTATTTGTTCACCTGTTGGGTGTGTTTTGCTTGAATAGATTTTTATTGAAAGATTCTATTGTGTTTCCCATGATTTAGATATTATTTTTTCAGCTTTAAGAGTGACCATAGAAAATGCTCTTGTTCCTGTCCAACCTCTATTTGCAATTTACTGAATGAGTCATTTTTAGAGAGGATCCTGAGAATATCCAAAATACCATGAGTGGGCCCTGAAAGCACACTCTCTCCACTCCATCCTAATGAATTTAAAAGTGGTTAAAGGCAAACTTACTAAATTCACTGACCTATTAATAATGCCACACTGAAGAAGATTCTAATGGAGATTCTGTGTAACCAAGTGCCAAGGGAGAGAAATAACAAACGCAGATTACATAAAAATAAACATCAGACTGTTCTGAGTGCATCAATTACCTTGGTACTTCTCATTGAGCTAAGGCAGTGAATAGGCCTTTCAAATATAGTCCTATTAACTCACCAAAGGATCTCAACAAACTGCTAAAAGAGCTTCAGTTATTTATGCAAACCACTACAAGACATAGGTGTCCTTTAGTAAAATTAAAATCTAGGTAAGAGGAAGATAACGAGAGGGGGCTGGTCACTGATCGCCCATGATATGGCAGGCCTTTGGCTAGGCCCTACTCTGAGTTCTATCAAGACATGAATGTTTCTTCACCGGAACAGAAATCCCACAGGAACGCGAGCCTTGTTTGCTTTGTGTCTCTGCTGTCTCCCAGCAGTATTCTTCAATGAATGATGGAATGAATGGAATGTCTTCCCAGAGGAGTGGCCCATCTAAAGCTCAGCGGGTGTCCTTGGCAAAGGTCATGTCTTCCCTTGGCCTCAGGGTACAGATAGAGGAGGCAATAAGGAAATGTGTTTGATGAGTATTTCAGTGGTATGTTGATACTCAGCTCTTCACCTCACTCCAACAACGGATTTCACTGCTATGATTCTATGCTTAAAATGTGCATTTGGATGCACACATCCTTACCTAGGGGAAATGAATGACTCTGGACACAGTGATCTTTATTCTTTGCCAAGGGCTGTTTCAGGCAATGATGCCACTTAGAAGCAATGGCCCGCAGTTGCTAGGGAGATAAGGAGAATGGGGAAGAGAGGCACTGAGTGCTTTCTTTAGTCTGCAGCCCAGAGCACAGTGACCAGAATGGAGAAACAAGGCCAGCCCGGCCTCCCAATCAAATCCCCTACAGTCCACTGAGGATAGAAGTAGCTGTGATCCCATTTTGGTATTTAAAATAGAATCGCCAAAATATTAGCTTAAAACTCTGCTATATTCTCATATTTCAGTTTTAAAGTGTCAATTGCTAAAAAAAGGGGGAGGAGGGGAAGAGGGAAAAACAAAGCAGCCTTATATTTTTACAAAGATGTGGATTAAGCCCCTGGAGAAAGTATTCCACTTCAGACATGTGCCCTGAGACATGACAGCAACAAGCCTGACAGAGAGACAGAGCAAACTGTCTTTTATCAGCTGGTCCATTTCCTGAGACACCCAAAAAGGCTCATGCTCGGCTGTGTAAGTACTTTTGAGAACTGGACAAGACAGGTGCAATTCTCGTAGGTTTCTATCATGGCCTGGATTAAGTCTCCTTAACCTAGTAGCAGCACCACGACCGCGGGCTGCTTTGCACAGCTCGCTCTTCAGGCCGGCTCACCGGTCCACAGGATGGACTGTGTGTGGGTCCTCTGAGCTTAACGCATACAGAAAAACAGCACAGGAAAGACACGGGGATTTATTCAGGGAAAGCTAGCTAATACAGATTTTTAAACTCAAAATGTTTGGAATTATGTGAATTGCATGACTGGTCCTTATGACTTCTGGCATCCTTTGTTACCCTCCATCAGCTTCTCTACACTGAGGACCACCACCACCTGTGTCCGAGTGGCCTTAATGAGTGAGTACCTGAGCAAACCAGCTCAAAAACTGCCCATTTCGTTTCTGTTGCTTATGTTGCAATAACCTCTCCTGTAACATTCAAGGTATGCAGGCACTCAACAGAAAATGACAAGAATCAACAACCCATGTCATGGCACCTGGCATTAAAATTGCAGGCATCTGACGTTTGCCACTGGACACAGAAGATTTAGACAATACACTCATCTTTTAGAGAATTACTAGAACGCTGTATGTGGTAAAGTCAGTATAATACCAAAGATCTGCGGAACATTATGTTATCCCGTTATACTTTACAGTGCATTTTCCCATAAAGGAGTTGTGGAAAAGGATACAGATTGTGGCATTTGCTTCTCTGGCATAGGAGACAAGGCAAAACGCAAATGTTAGAATCAATCTCCTATTACAACATCACACTTCACGTGGGAATTGAAATAGCAAAGATTCACAGAACGCCCCAGCTGCCTCAGTGTAACTGTTCACCACACAGAGCTCACATTCTTATTAACTCGGCTTAAAAGAATCCATTTGTCATGCTGGCATAAGTATCCTTAAGAACTCTCATGAGCTGGGTTGTAACACCATGGTCAATGCTACTCCAAAAATCTGATGCCATTCCAGAGTAAGGAGAGAGATACATCTAGCCCCAAAACACCATCAATGCTGTCCTGTGAGTAATTCCATTACAAGTTAATAAGGCATATTTCCTAGGCAGACAGCATTGCTTCTTCCTGATGTCTAAAAGGTAGACCTTTGTATTTTTAGACAAAGAATTAACATTAATTTTAAGGAGAACAAGAAACCAATGCTTTTCCTCGTGGAAAAAGTCAAGAACCTGAGAAGCTGCCTCCTGATACCAAACCCATCTTCTCCTTTAGTCAAGTCAACCACCTCCCACTACATGTCTTTATCTTAGGAAACAATGTAAATTAAGCCTGGATGAAGAAGCAGTGTGAGTGTGTGTGTGTTTGTGTGTGTACTGAAAGAGAGAAAGAGACATACAACAGGATGATAGGAATATGTCCTTTTTACCAATATACCACCCATATGGTCAAGAAGGTTACCAAAATCCAGGACAAAATCAGAGCCTCATGAAATTCCCAGGGGGCTAGTGACTGCCCACGAAGGGGAGCTTATAGGAGCGACTGGCAAGTACGGCATCCTCCTAGGTCTGCTAAAACACACAGCTTGGTTATTCCTAAAACTCATGCACGATGCATAATTGTACATTAAAAAATCACAGAGCTTACGGGGGGCAAATATAGGTAAGGACACAACACTCAAAAACTCCATCTGTGACACACAAAAAAAGATATGAACCTAATAAAAATGGTGGCACAGGTTTTCACATATTAATTGGTTAAGTAATACATCCATACTCTAGTAGACAATACATAGTCTCCATCTTGGAAAAGATCTAAAGTTGACTGGCTAATGCAAGTGGGCATGGGGCTGGCAAGCTTACAACTTGTGAGCTACTGCAAAGTGAGGGGAAGAGGACTGTCTGAAACTGGAAGCTGGAACACCAGATGGAGGTGGATGTGGTTCATCACACAGTCCCGAACCATGAGGTGGTTGGTAGAGGTTTGAAAAGTGCATTTTATGAATTTCTGTATGGCTCAGTTCAGCTGGGTGTGGTTTTCCTAATCCACTCACAAAGGAAATCACACATAACTACTGTGAAATCTGCCATTTATGCAAACTGCTCCCTAATGTATTGATGGTGTTGGAATTAACAGTGGTCAATCTCACAATCAACTACCTTGTTTCATTTATCAGGGGAATTTTATGATTTGACTTTACATACATTTTTTAACTAATTAAAGTGGTCTTCTCAAGTTTTGCATTTCCTTTTTTTTTTTAAGATTTTATTTATTTATTTCACAGAGAGAGAGAGAGAGAGCACAAGTAGGCAGAGTGGCAGGCAGAGGGAGAGGGAAAAGCAGGCTCCCCACTGAGCAAGGAGCCCGATGCAGGACTCGATCCCAGGACCCTGAGATCATAACCTGAGCTGAAGGAAGATGCTTAACTGACTGAGCCACCCAGGCGCCCCTTCCTGTTGTTAACTGTCTGATGCCTGAAAATAGTGACACCTTATTGCCTTAAAATTTCAGAATAGGAGAAAAAAATATTTCAAAAACTTAATGGTTAAAAAAATGTGTCAATAACCAACAGTGAGTCACTTTCTCGTGGTACCAAAGATTTGAATTTATTTTCTAACAGGATCTCTATTTGATAATTCAGCTAAACTACATCTCCAACAATACGGACAATTCCCACCTAATGACCCCTCCCGCTCCAGAGCTGTGGACTGTCACATACAACCGATGACCAGAAAAGACCCTGATAAAAGAAGCAAACTATTTAAGACCACCATCCCACAAGGGATATAAATTCTCCTGTGACCAGTGTTCATAAAAAACTCTAATTCTAAATTTCTTGCTGGCCTTGGCCAAAATATGGAAGTGGATAAAATTCATCTTTGATGTCTGACTCCCCATTTTGAACTTCTTCACTATCAACAGTATCCCTGCCTCTCTAATCAACATAGCAATATGACAAATTCAAGCATACTATGATGTAAATGACTAATGAGAAATAACATGTCACTTCTCTTAAGAATGTTAACATCCTAGACACAGGAAGCCTTATGTCCAAGAAACAGATTTCTAATCATCAAGAAGAAAGAGGAGAAAGGGCTTTCCTACAATATCATTAACAGCCTCAAACTTTGAAGGTTAAGGGATAGGTGGCGTTGCTGTTGGCTTCTAGTTTGGCAATGGTGTGCTAACAAATGGTTAATAATTGGCTCTCCAAAAAAAGTATGTGTAGATAAACATAAAAATGTATGTTCAATAAATATAAGTTTATTATAAATTATACTGATATTAAGAATGTGTACCACACAATTTACCAAGAATGAAATAGACAATACCTCTTTATTGTAAATTCCATATAGCCAATTGATACTCCCAGGATGCTTATACTGGATTGCACCTAATTCTTGTATCCTTAGCCAACCAACCGTGGCTGCAATTCAACTAGGAGTTGACAAATGGAGTTGTATCCCAATTCGTAACTCCTTTCCCAATAAAGTTACTGTCATAATCTTGTATGTGGCATGAATGCTGGTTGCTATTTTTGTTTATATTACCAAGTAAGACAAAAGTAAAACAATGAAGATGAATGTCCAAATTTTACTTCTTTATCAATGATATGAGCAACTTTCTTTTGTTGATTCAGGTAACAGTTTCCAAATATCCAGAGAACATCCCCTTTTTTTGGCTGTTTACAATGTAACAGGTATAGACACAATGCACTTTTAAGTTTATATCTGCATTGCTAAAGTTTTCTCAATCACTTTCTGAAGTCTAGATAGTTAAAAAAACAATCAAGCAAGTGCTGATTTGTACTGTTTGCTGATTTCTAGAATGCAATGTTCCCAATGTGGCTGATTTCAAGCTTCCAATGTATGATATTGAACCCAGAGATGGGAAGGGAGGAGCAGTTTATTTATAAGATGTAAATAACCTTTGGAGGACAGATAATAATAAAATGTGGGAAAATAATTAGGAATTGATGAGTTTTGAGTATTTATTACCTCCTTTTAATATAACTTATTGAATTATTATGGACAACCAACATAGAGACTTCCTGAAAACTTAACAATGGGTGACCAGCTCCAGAACACCACTGGTCACCAGTAACAACTCATTAGGATGACCTGGAGCCCAATGCAGGGTAAAGACCTGCCTCTTACTTTCTACATTTGTCTTTTCTTGGGTATCTCAATGTGCCCAAGGGGAACTGCTATCAACACTTCAGCTGAATCAAACCTAAATCCTGAGCCAGGCTTCTCACCCAGGAACCCACCACACTGAGGACCACATGCCCACCCACCCAGGATTCTGATGATGGGTTTGGGGAGGAGAGACCATCAGTGGCTATCCAGTATGCACACTTTAGAAAACATCATGAAACAAACATCTCAGTTGTTGACATTATAAATGTACCTCCTTGGATTATCAAGGTTTCAGACTTCTGCTTCTTGGCCACTCATCAGTGGCTGTTGTTGGATATATTTTTAGGTTCTGAACATATCTCACAAGGACAATAATATCATCATCGCCTTTGCCAAAGCAGAAGATAACATTTGGCAGTAAACACTGATTCATATGTCATCCCAGTTCTTCTGAGAATCGTTTCCAAGGCCCTGTCTTCCCTATAGAAACTATATCCTTTCCTGTGTATTCTACATGATAACCATCTCCTGCCACTTTTTCCTGATGCTACAGGAGACCCACTTCACCTTCTCAATGGAAACCTGGAGCATAATGTTTATTCCTTGTATATAGTACATTTGTCTACATCTTATAGGCATATTCCCTGCCACCCCGGAATTTATAGCCAAAGCATAAACATTCTGATAGGAAAGGGCAAATAAAGACATATATACGGACAACAGCTTAACATTATTAAGTCAACACTGGAAGCCAAACATCAAACACTAATAGAAGTATCCGCAGTTTTCATAGTAAAATTTAACAATAAAATTATACACATCTACAATATTTCACATTAAAAAATTAGACTTCGTTGGAATGTACCAAGTGGATGGCCTCAAAGGGCTCTCCTCTTTAAAAAGCCTGTTCTTATATTTGATGGCATTTTAAACTATCCTCTGGTGTATGTGTGCACTTGCCAGCATTTAAGTGCCTCTACTATGAGGACTTTCAGTATGGAGAGTTATTTTATAAGCAGAAATAATCAACATTTATATTATTTTTTAATCATTATAAAGCAAGAACTACTTGGTTATTCAATTCTCTGCTTCATTTATAAAACGTTGCATAGGCTTAACCCTTTAAAAGTGCACGGCATTTGACCTTTTTTTTAAACACAGAAGGTAGAAACAGATGATCAAATGAAGGGCATTGATCCATAAATTACTCCTCAAGTAAGACATCTGGGTCATCTGTGATTTTTCAAATGGTTCATCAGATTGCTAAAATGATTAAGTGACCAACTAGAGCAAAAACAAGAAATCAATGCAGACAGGGTAGCACCCACAGGCACTTCTCATCTCCTAGAGATGCCAGTCTAGGTCCCTCTGGCAACTTTAACTTGGTTGACTGATAATATTTAATATGAAATCCTGGTGGGTTGTCAATAAATGTTAACTTTCTTCTCCCTTTCTAAAATAAAAGCATGTAATGATGATTTATTACTTGACTTTGATTTTTCCCATGTTCTACTTCCATGAAATGCAGATATGAAGTACTGATACAAAAGAAAAAAACATATAGGAACACATCAAAGTATTACTGTTAATGGTTTCTGCTAAATGTTGACATTTTTAAAATCTGTAAGAAAATACACCAAAAAATTAATGGCAATACTGTCTCCAAATGGAGGGATTAAAGGTAATGTCTTATTTTATTTTTTTCTGTGTTGTCCAAGTTTTCAAAATGATTATGTATTGCCACTGAGTTAGAGAAAGTTTTTTTTTATTCATTAAGATCATTTTATTAATTCAGCAAGCAGTTGTGAATATTTGTTAGTTTATGAAAGTTTTATTTTTTAAATCTTTAGATCTTTTTTTTTTTGAGAGAGAGAGAGCACATGGCAGGTGGTGGGGGAGCACAAGGGAGAGAATCTTCATCTCACCACCTTGCGATCATACCTGAGCTGAAATCAAGAGTCCAACACTTAACCAACTGAGCCACCCAAGCGCCCCAAGAAAGTTTTATTTTTAATAGACTAACTGAAAAGAGAGAGAACATAATCCTATCTCATTTCACTTGCTAAATATCTTTAAGAAAGTATTTTATAATTTAATTTCTGCTTTAAAAAGTTTTAAATGTCTATGGGGCGCCTGGGTGGCTCAGTCGTTAAGCGTCTGCCTTCAGCTCAGGTCATGATCCCAGGGTCCTGGGATCGAGCCCCGCATCGGGCTCTCTGCTCAGCGGGAAGCCTGCTTCTCCCTCTCCCCCTCCCCCTGCTTGTGTTCCTTCTCTCGCTATGTCTCTCTATGTCAAATAAATAAATAAAATCTTTAAAAAAATAAAAAAAAATAAAAAGTTTTAAATGTCTAAAAGAAGCTAACTACTCTCCTAGCCTTTTCCCAGCCATGCTGAACTATTTGTAGTTTACTAAAGCACCACGCTGACTCCAACTCTGTGCCCTAGCGGATGCTGTTCCTGATATTTCCCTATGTATGTTCTTCAAGCAACTAACTCCTAGTTTTCCTTCAAAGCTCAGTATCACCTTCTCCAGGAAGACTTTTTGGGCACCCCGGTACTATATAAAAGTTCATCCTTTGTGTTTAATGGACAGCCTTCTATGCACTCAAGAGTAAGCACTTATCCCACTGTAATAACTTCAGAAAGTGTGTAATTCCCAAGGGACTTAGCACAGAGCCTGTTGAATAAAGAGATGAATGAATAGCAATCAACTTTGACATTTCCATAATTTAAGCAAATGATTGACCTTTGTTCTTTCTCTCACTTAATTGATTGGCTCTTTGACTAGAGCAGTTGAACTAACTAGGTGTTTTGACACCTTAAAAAGTTATTTATGTACAGTTATTTGTGCTAACTCAATCCATAATTTAATTAGTAGTATTTATTCAGTAAATATTCATCGATGGCACAGCAGGTTCCAGATTCTGTGTTAAACACTGGAATACAGGACTAGAGAGACAGTGCCTCTTCTCTCAACAAAACTGAGACCAGCGGGGATAGAAGTGGAGGTACAGTTATAGTCAAGGGGTACCGAGGCATGCTCTTTCCAGAGCAGCAGCAAAAAAGGATGGTGCAGGGCGTGGGGACAAGCCTTCTCTGTTCCAACAGTGTATTAAATTAAAATGCAGCTGGGTTTACAATACAAAGCAAGATAAAGATTGGACTGGACAATTACCTGAGTAATATAATCAGTGTGAACACCCAAAGTTCTGGAAGTTGAACAGACAAAGGAAATGGCAAACCCCACAGCTATTAGCACGGGCTCACGGTGGAAGATTGGAAGACATGCTAACCACCACTCACTGCAAGAAATCTAGATCTGGAAGAGGGAATTTTATGAAGATTTTATATATATTTAAACCTCATGTTAATTTATTATTTCCCAAATCCAATTCCCAGGTCTGAAATTAGGCGGGGAGGGAGGGAAAAATGTCTCCTTAAATTGTACCACCACAGGGAGAAATTCTTTTGGATCAAATTGTTGTAGAACAGTAGGGTTCAAATTTGCCATCTCCACTTTAAACATTGTTGTCCCTCCTGTCTCCCCAACAAAGTTGTCTCTATATTAAAAACCTAAGCACAAGTGGTCTTTCTGTCTTCACAGCTTGCAAGCAATTTGGAGTGCCCGACTGGATTCGAACCCAGTCTCCCTTGCACCTCGGCCAGCTATTATGCCTCCATGCCATTCCACAAATACAAAGCTGGGTGAGCACATCAGATTTACTTTCCAAAGACATAATGAAGAACATTCAGCTTAATTCAGAGTGACAAGCCAGATTTTTAACTACTTCAATTCAAACTCTTTCAAACGTTCTTCCCAAGATTGTTACTTCATACCATAGAATACTGTCATTGATACATAACAACATGAAGACAGGAGGTTGTGGTTGCTTCGATTCTGAGAATTACCACATATATCATGTATTTACTACCAACCGTAAAGAACAAATCATACCTAGAATAACCATAATCCTAAATAATCTTCTGTAGTATATTCTGCACACAGTAGCAGGATTAGACCTCTTAAAACAAAGGTCAAAAATGTGTCCTGATTACAAGGGTATGATTCTTGCTCATTATTTGTGGAATAAAGTCCAAGCCTCTGCTCTAGAATTCAAGCTCTTCATAAGCCGACTCTAGTTCACCTCCTTCACTGATTATCCACGTCCCCTGAAAAACCAGTACTCCATCCCTGAAAGACCCTGTGTCATTCCCTGAGCATTCGGAATACTCTTACACCTCCATGTCTGTTCTCTCCCTGTTCCTTCCTCCCAATTCACCTATTCAAACCCAACTCATCCAAAGCCCTCCTCTCTGGAGCTTGCCAGATCCTGCCATCTGAGGGTAATGTCTGTCCTCTGCACTCTCACCTTTCTGGTTTATAACGCTCTTCCCACCTCTGTCATATCTTACTCATTTTTATAGACTTCCTCAGCAGTTAGCACATGGTAGGTGTATAATTACAGAACTACAAGCAAGTAACAGGATCATTTAAAATAATTATTCAGAAGACATTCCAGAATTATTTCATTTCTCTGCATGATCGCACATATCCTTATTTGATAGGCTCAGATGTTGTAAGATATTGGGGGCTGTGTTCACCCTATAACTGACATCATTAGTGCATACAGATAACAGCCTATCTGCCATTTATTTATTGCTCATATAAAGAAAGATCATGAAAAAATCTGATGTTTGAATATCCTACATGTAGAAATTCAACTGAAACGGGAGTGTACTGTTATCTGCCTCCCTGAATTTAATTATCAGCTGCATGAATTGCCCTTTATGGGTGAACTGTGAGTCTTGATGCTAAGCAACTCCTCAGACATTCTTTAAGTTCCAACCCCAGAAAATTTTAAGGCCTTCCTGGCATTAAGTGATAAATACCAACATGATTACTCCTGAAGATGCTAGTTTTGGAAATCCTATTAGATGGTACTGTAGCGAAGTGTCAGCTCTATGTGGTCATATCATCAATAGCCCCACCTTTTCCTAGCAAAATAATCGATAAAATGCAAGTTACAGATATTATAACTCATGAATTCCCACATGAGAGATAAATGAAAATAGAATCATAGATATTGCTCAGACCTTGAATTTTTATGCTGCAGCCTTGGAATACTCTGAAGGACAGAAATCAGTTTGGTAGGGCTGGGAAATAAAATGATTTCTAAATTCTTCTGATAGTAAGAAACAGATATATAAATTTTATCAAGGTGGAAAACAAAAACCAAGGGATTTTGATTATTTGATTTAATCATTTAAATATCATATTTATTTTCATACACTACATACTCCCCCAACTACTGTGATATTTTCACTTGGAAATAAAAGGAGAGATTTTTTTTTTAAAGTGAAGCATCTGATTCTGTGATAATATAAAATTTCTTAATAATATGTTCCTGTAGACATATTAAGTGCCAATGAATACACCAAGTTCTGGCTAATACACAATGTTTTATTTTTTTTTTAAGATTTTATTTATTTGTCAGAGAGAGAGAGCAGCAGAGGGAGAAGCAGGCTCCCCGCAGAGCAGGGAACCCAATGCAGGACTCGATCCCAGGATCCTGGGATCATGACCTGAGACGAAGGCAGACGAAGGCAGACTGAGCCACCCAGGTGCCCTACATAATGTTTTAAATACCAGTAGATGTGGCGACAATTTCTTTCATTTAAATAGTGATGCATTTGCAAGACACACCATCTACCTCCTCTAAACCAAAGAGGTACCTGTCTGAGCCTGTGCGACCCAGCACCCTTGCTGAAGGGGCAGAACTAAGGGAGCAGGCTTAATGCCAGTCTTCTCCTTCCCCCTAGGTCCAAGTATAGGAATAAAAAGTGAGGCGTGCCTGGGTGGCTCAGTCGTTAAGCGTCGCCTTCGGCTCAGGTCGTGATCCCAGGGTCCTGGGATCGAGCCCCACATCGGGCTCCCTGCTCCACGGGAAGCCTGCTTCTCCCTCTCCCACTCTCCTTGCTTGTGTTCCTGCTCTGGCTATCTCTCTGTCAAATAAATAAATAAAATCTTTTTAAAAAATAATAAAAAAAAAGTCTTTGCCCTGACATTAAAAAGCTAAAAATAAAAATAAATAAATAAATAAAAAGCGAGCCCTAACTCAAGGACAGTCGATGCACAGAAGAGGCTGTGACAAACCTATGCCCAAATATTCAAAGATAAACTAGGCTATCACGTTCAAACTCAAAATTGGGAGTTAGAAAATCAGAAGAGCAAGCCAGTGTAATTTAATGTTATAAGGAAGTACAAAAGGTGAGGTACCGGGTAAAGGACAATCAGTAGGAGAAAAGGCAAATGAAGAAGTCAGCGAGAAGCCTTTACCAATCAAGACCGGGCCCCACAGCTGTCTGAGGTCCTGATTCTCTGAGATTCTGATTCCAGGCAACCCGTTGGGTTACAACTTTCCTCAAATATACCCCAAACTCCAATAAAACAGCATAATGTGCCCAAATAATTTAGACATATTCTGGAACTTCATAATAAAAGAATTTAACCTATTCTTGATAGACCCCTATAACAAAGTGACAGGCAAAGAGTGCAATTTTTTTAAAGCCCAAGCTCCCTGAGCCCAAAGCCCAGCTCTGCCATTTACTACCTGTAGGGCCCTAGACAAGCTATTCAATTTCTCCAAGCCTCATATATCTCATGGGTACAATCACAGTGCTCCAAAGGGTTATTATGAGCAATAGGCGAGATGGTGAATGCGTAGTAGTCAGCACAGATAGCCATCAGTGTTGTTGGATGATGATCACAATTGTGATGATGATAATGATGATGAGTTTCTCTTGCACACTGTATAATGGTTCAACAGAGAAATAAATGAGCTTTAAATTTAAACTAACTCTCTAGCCACTTATCACCCGCTTGCTCACTTAAAATAGGTAACTATTACAGGTAATATTTTAAACACCGGATGCATTGCTTGGAGACAATTTGGAATGGAAAAGAATAGATATGGAAGCGGAAACCCAGAACTGTTTCTTTCCTTATAACCTAGATTATGGTTGCCTTTCTATCACCACCCACTGATTCTAGATCTCATATACAAGCCCTGCCCCTTTTCCCCATTTTCTCTGCAAACAGTATAACTCATGCTCTCAATACTCTCCTGGGGATTTTATGAGGGTCTCATCATTGAACCTCCTGCCTTCTCATACATGCATCCTTTGCACTGCTTCAGAAGATCCTCCTAACTCATGGTCATCCCCAACTAAAAACTCTTCTATAGAGTACCACTGTATGTTTAATAAAGGTTTAAACTGTGTTATAGTGATCATTACAATCCTTCGCAATCTGATCTCAGCTCCTGGCATCATTCCCTTCTGTTACCCACTAACTTTCCATGGCCCTTTCTAATATGTTCATTCTCCCTGGCTATTTTTCTCTGCCTTGAGGTCTCTTTTAACTTAGGTGACTAAGTGAAAATCTGACCTATTTTGTAAGGCTCAGCTCATTGTTTTTTCTTTATAAAATATACCTAATTCCTTTATTAAGAATATTTTTTCTACGGTAAATGAGTAATGTGTATTTCTACTATAACACATCCCATTCTACTAGAAATCTATGATTGTATCTTTTTTTAAAAAAAGCTATAGCTACATTTTAAGTGAAGAGGAATGAAAAAAATGATCGTAAGTTTCATCAACAAGGTAACTGGTTCGAGAAAAATATTGGTAAACATATTTGAAACTTCTACATCATATATTTTAATGTCCACATGTCCCCATCAACAACCTGATTCTAAGGAGATTAAAAGGATTCTGTTAACTAGGAGAAAACAATCATTTACACAGCAAAGACTGTCTCTATTTCAATGTGGCTAACTTTCCTAACACCTATGTCATCTCTACTCACTACAATGCCAGGCCTTCCTGGTGCCCTTGAGCTCAACAAGTAAGACCAGAGGTCGGGGGCTATCAGCCCTTTTTAAGTAATTCTTAGTGAGTTACCACTGTGATCCAAACTAGCAGAGGATCCTTGTGCCTACCAGTTACACAGAAGTCGTACAATACTGATGGACACTTTTCCAGGGAAGATATCTAGGTGGCCTGCGGGTGCACAGAAGGGTGCTCAGCATCACTGGATATTAAGGGGGTGATGAGGCCTATGGTGAGGTGTCACCTCACACCTGTTGGAATAGCTGTCATCATTAGGGGGGTGGGAGATGGCAAAGCTGGCGGGGATGTGGGGCAGGCCTTGTGCACTGTTGGTGGGAATGTGGGTTGTTGCACCCACTACAGAGAACTGTATGGAGAATTAGGGATGGAGCTGCCATGTGTCAAGTGGCTTACTTCTGGATGTATGTCTGAATGAAACAGAACCACTGTCCCAAGATGATGTCTGCACCCCCGTGTTCACTACAGTGTTGTTTATGGTGCCCAGGACACGGCGGCAGCCTGGGTGTCCATCGGCAGACGGGTGAGTGGAAAGGATGCAGAGTGCGCAGATGGTGACATACTGTTTAGTTAGACAGGAAGGCAAGTCCCGCCATTTGCGATGACATGGATGGGTTTTGAGGGCATTGTGCCAGGTGAAGTGGGTCTGCCAGAGAAAGACAAATACTGTATAATCTCACTTACATGTGAAATCTTAAAAAAAAAAAAAAAACAGAGAAACAGATCAGATTTATGGTTGCCGGGGCAGGGGGCAGGGGAAGGGGGATTGGGCAAATGTCGTAAAAAGGCACAAACCTCCAGTTATAAGATAAATAAGTTCTGGGGATGTGATGTACGTGAGGACTACAGCTAACAATACTATAGTGCATATTTGAAAGTTGCTAACACAGCATATCTTAAAAGTCTTCATTATAAGGAAAAGGGAAAAAAGTGTAACTGTGTGAGGTGATAGATGTTAGCTCAACTTGTGATAATCATTTCACAACGTATACATATTTCAAATCATGATGCTGTGCACTTTAAACTTACCCAATATTATATGTCAATTATATCTCAATAAAACTGGAAAAGAGAAAAAACATACAATAAGTACTACTCTGCTGATTAAAGTCTACAGCATGACTCCACAGTTACTCACACAAAGCTGTAAATGCAGAATTGCAAAATGACCACAGGACAGCAAAAAGAGTATTTATGTTGATAATGTGAGAGTTGGAAGGAGGAACAAATTAAAGGATCCGAACAGCTTCAAGGCATCGTTCATGTATGCACAACATACTGCCAGACACAGGTGCACACGTTTGAACCTGTTCCCGAATAAATCTTGTTCGACATTCACTTCATTACTATCGGAAAGCAACAACATATGCCTGTTGGCAAGAGGTTCTCTCTCCATTTGGGTCACTGGCAACCTTTATATAGAGACCAGTTGGCAGACTCCAGGGCCTCATGCATGGATTTCAGATCTGATATTTGTTGTACATGTGTCTCTTAATGTTACAGGACAACATTCTGCTCACAAGCCATTATCGTGTGTTTAAGTCAGATCAAGTACAAACACACACACACACACACACACACACACCGGGGAGGGAGGGGAGATCCGTAAACTGATTAGGGGAAAATGTCATTTTCCTTACTTCTCCAGGCAAACAGGATGACTTGGAACAACCACTACTCTTTTATTCTTTCCTTATTATGTCCCAGGTACCCTCTACTCTACAGGCTACACTGTCAAATACACTACAGTCCAGGGTAACAGGGGTCTACTGATGAAACACAGCAATCCTTTTGCCACCTCCTCAAAGCAAAGGTCAGCATCCCCAAGGGCTATGAGGTTTCTCAGGAAAATCGTACAACTGTTCAAAGCACTGGCAACTTCAGGTCCCCCCTTTCAGGATCCATAGCCAGAACCACTGGGAGCCTCATCTCTGGTTTCACTGCTGGTTGGAAAAGACTGAGGGAAAGAATAAATCTCCCGACACGCTCCTCCCAGGGCCCCAGCTGTGTAACACATCAAGTCCCGAGTGAAGAGCCAAGAAATCCCCCTCAGCCTGGACCCTCCACAGAAAGCACTGGATAAGCCACAGTCTGTCTTCTGGGCAGCTCTGGCCTCTTCCTCATTTGCACATCAGTGTATTAAATATACAGACTCCTCCAGCCATCACCTTCCTTCCTTCATTTCTGTATCAGAGTGTTTCTCCAGGTGTCTGCTGGAGAAGGTCATCAAGAGGACATGACTGCAGGTTGACCCACAGGCTGCCTCCCGGCAACCAGAGGCTCCTCACCTCCCCTAGGTTCTTGGAATGTACATTTTACCCTCTGTTCCCAAATGGGAGCCATTTTCAAGGGCGCAGCCTGGAGACAGCAATGTGGCATTCAGACCACCATTGTAGGGTATCCGTGACTGAACCCCATTAAGACCACTATAGAAACTTTAAGATTCTGGAGGGCGGATGCGGGAATCTACTGGACTTGTGGCCACCCCATCAAGCCTCATAAGTGCCCTGGCTTTATTACCTCTGCCACCTGCCACCTGGAGTCGCTGCCTCCCCCTTCCCTGCCCTCCGGGTACCATGGCCAGTTTTCAGATTTCAGCCAGGGGCCCCCGAGGGTGCAACGATTGGTCCGCCCACAAAAGCTCTACCAAATTTTGTTTTTATTTATTGCTTGTACTTCACCTTGTGCTTTAAAAAATGTATTTGAAATTTATCTAAATTAGTATTTATATCATGCTTCATTTTTTAAAATATATATAAGGTCAATAACAAAGATACACAAAGTTTCAATGATTAGAAAATCCCAGAGAAACAAAAATAACAGAAAAAATAAGATCAGGCCTTAGATACAGCCAGGTAATTACAACATCTGTTTGTCATCTCTTACACCTCTGTTCAAGGAAGTTCACAGATAGGGCCTCTGAGCATCCTAGCGTTTGTGGGAAAATGCAACTGATTATAAGACATACCGTGTCATAAGTAAACTTTATAAGATTTCACCGGCTTGGTGTGGGTATTTTCATATGACAATGGTAAAGGCGATGAACAAAACAGCCTGAAAAACAAAACCGTATTTCTATGGAATTCTTTATTAAATAATATAGAACAGGCATGAAAAAACCCTGTAGCATAAGTTTTCATAAGTGAACCATGTAGGCGGACGTCAGGATTCGGTCATGAGAGTCACCGTTGTAATGACAGAGCCAACGGCATCGAGAGCTAGGTTAGTCGTCTTGCCAATGGGCGAGACTGTGCCCATATGTCTATGGGCGAGACTGTGCCATTGAGCCGTCAGCGTGACAGGAATGGGAAAGAAGGCTGTGCTGATCATAGAACCCATGGTGCAAAGACAAGACCGGCTGTTACTCGAGCAGGAGTCAGACGTAATCAAGAATAAATTTGCTGAGATGTGATTAGGTTTTGTGGCTATTCCTTTACAGGTACTTTAAAGCTCTTATTATTGAAATTCCTACAGGAAAAAAATATGTAATTAGAGATCTGAAACTCCTGAATTTCATTTTCCCAATGAAATCATTATGCTTGTAACTAAGGTTTTGACAGAAAAAGGTTTCTCAGGGTACAACTATCACGTTATAGCACAGACTGTAAAGCTAAGTAACCATATTTTTCAAAGCAGAAAGAAGGGTATCTGGCTTAAAAAATATCTGAATTTGAAGGTTTATTTTTATAAGATATTATAATTTGTGCACATACAAAATTAATTTGATTTTCTATTTAACGACTCCTTTAAAAAGTTTGATGAAGTCAGCACTGCCACAGAAAAATCTGGAATGTATATTTGGCTAAAGGTGGATCCACTTTCAAGCGGTCAAAAAAAAAAAAAAAAGAGCCCGCCCTAGTTTTTCACAAAAATCGACCCCTGTTAACATCTCTGGTATGTGGTGGGTGGCTGTGCTCAGGCCTTGGCTCTGCCATTAGCTAGCAACCTTGGACAAATCACTTAGCTTCTCAAAAGTTTCACCTCTTCATATGTAAAATGAAAGTGTTGGACTACCTGGCCCATCATCTCCTTAAAATTCTGTGACTCTGTAGGCTTTTGAAAAGACCATCCTTCCCTCACCAGTTCCCAGCCTGGGTGCAGATGTTTAACTACCAGAAACCACAGGCCCTGGCAGGTTTTAAATCAAGTTCTTGTGCCAGGAAGAGTTCCTACAGCCATCCTCTGATGGCTAGCACTTTAATTTCTAACACAGATCAATTTAGCCTCACTGAATTTCAAACCTTGGCCTGCTCTCACCTGTAATTTTCATATGACCCGCAACCAACTTATATCACAGCTACCTGTTCTCCAGCATGCTTGCTCATCTCCTAGGCTGAACTACTGTCTGGGATGCTTGCTTTTAATACTTCATGCTGCCTTTTTACATAGCACTCGGTTGATTAAATCTTGGGTCTTTACAGAAACATTTCAGAAAAGGCTATCTTACCTCTTGTTAACTACTCCAAAATAAATCTTGTAGTTGGGTGATTTATTTTGTGGAAATACCCTGGAAACAAAGTTGATGCTCAGGAAACTGGTCTGCCAGGAATATAAAGATTTTTTTTTCTTTACTAAAGAAATACCTACACACAGAGTCACATCTAAAAATCAACAGTAAATGTGAAATAGAAGTTATCACCACTTACCTTCATAAACAATACTTTCCCTCATTTCCCTTACATACAACATAAAGGGATGAAAAGAATCATTTTTGTTAAGTACTTGGTATGCTTACATTTAATAAAAAGTCTATCTATAAAATGCACTAGCAACCAGTCTATCCCTCCTCATTGGCCAACTCTGGGGCTATCATTTATCCCCTAATGTTCTCAGGGGTTTGAGGGCAACCTGTATCCACACCAAAACCGTCCATACCCAAGATCCACTAGTTAGTTGCAAATGTAATCAATAGAGGTTGAGGAATTACAGAATCATTTCCAAATTTACCTTGACAGGATCCAAAGACAATATCATTAGAAAAGGAACAAAAGCATGTTTAAAAGGGAGGAAAGCATTCTGTCAATGAAGATCAAAAGGTTTGTGCAAAGTGCACTCCATTGCATAAGGGGTTTTAAATGTCCGCATGTTTGAAAACCCAGTTACGGCTGCTTGGAGGTCTTCCCAGACAGAATGCCCATCACCAGTGGCAAAAGACCTGTCTCCTTCCGACATTATCCTACGCAAAATAGTTCACAGGAGACTTAATGGTTGTGATAATGCAATGCAGAGCTAATCTTCCACACAGGGCTTGGTGATGTCAGCCTACCATATGCTCTCTTTAATACTGTTCCATAATGAGCATGAGGTAGCTAAAAATCATCAATAACCACTTAAGGAGCAGGTTCCCGTGGGTCCTTAATTGCTGGACCATGTGGTTCTGTCCTTGGAACTAGATAAAAGGAAGATGTTCCTTAGCTCTAAGAACTTAAGTGAGATCTTGCAAGACATCTGACAAAGTTGAAGATGAGATGTAGATAGAAAAGATACATGATGTTTTAAAATTAGATTTTACAGCTGTACACCATAGAACATTGGTTAATGAGTCAATGAAAAGTTGGTGGCAAGTTTCTAACTAAAGTGAGGCCTCAGGGCGCCTGGGTGGCTCAGTCGTTTGGCATCTGCCTTGGGCTCAGGTCACGATCTCTGGGACTGTGCCCCGCATCAGGCTCCCTGCTCAGCGGGAAGCCTGCTTCTCCCTCTCCCACTCCCCCTGCTTGTGTTCCCTCTCTCGTTGTCTCTGTCAAATAAATAAATGTTTAAAAAAAAAAATAAACTGAGCCCTTGTGGCTCTGTCCTCTGATGCAATGAGCTCCAAGTGACACATGTCATATATCTAAGAGTGAAAGGAAATGTACCATATAATCCGGCACATTAAAAAATCCAACATTGTGGAAAGCTGAATGGCATTTAAGAAAACGTAATTAAACAGATTTAAACATAAAACCAGGGTTTGGGTTTAAATAATCAAAACACCAAAGCAGAACTTGAAGAGGGTCCAGTTATACAGCAGCTTCTCTGAAAAATACCTAGAGTCTTCCTTTGATTGCAAGCTCAATATGATCTAAATTGGTAAGGGGGTTGATCAAACAAAAAGCTGTTGAAAACATTCATGCAAAAGAGAATTATAATATCTAGGAAAGAGGTAGCAGACATTCCACTGTACTCTCTACTAGTCAAGCCATCCCTGTGGTTGAATTTTCTTATGGAAACTATATTTCACCCCAGAATCTAGAGGCATATTCTTCCACAATACAAAGCAAAATTAAACCTTGTTTCTCTTGGCACACAGCAAATGTTTTCATTAATCCATCATTTTATCTCTATTTAGTTTGGCTTTTCCATGATTCCTATATTAAATGTGTTCTTCTTTAGTGGATTTTTCCTTCTGTTCTTCTTAACTATTTCCTCCAGCAGATATCAAAAAACAACTAAAGAGACATTTAAAATATACATGTTATTTTGTTGCCCACTTCAGATCCTCTCTATCAAAAATGAGAGAGTCTCAGTTGGTTAAATGTCCAGTGGCTCGGTCAGTTAGATGTCCAACTCTTGATTTCATCTCAGGTCATGATCTCAGGGTCATGGGATGGAGCCCAGCACTGGGCCCTACATAGTAGGGCTCCTTGCTCAGTAGGGAGCCTGCTTAAGGTTGTCTCTCTTCCTCTGCCTCTGCCCTTCCCCCCCAGCTCACACACTAATAAATAAATAAATCTTTTTTAAAAAAATGAGAGTCTAATCTAAGAAGGAAGGTATTATATTCAGCCAGTCACTTACCCATTGTGCTTTTGCTTATTGAACTGAAAGTCATCACTAAGTTTGCAGAACCTCTTAGCTTCCTTTTGAGGGCGGAAGTATGCTAATGAACATTACTGACAATCTACTGAATGTACCGCATTATAAAACAATGGTTGAGAGAATGAGCTTGAAAAAAAAAAAATCTGGGTTTGATCCCTGGCTCTGCAACAGGCAGCTTAGCCTTGGCATGTTCCTTAAATTCTCAAATCTCTAACTAGTTTAAGGATTAAATTATATAGCATATGTAAAGTGCTTAGCACAATGCCTCCTACCTGGTAAAGAAAAATGCAGTTTAGCTATTATGTTGTTATTGATGTTCTTATTAGTGTCATTATTATTACTATTACTTATTCCCTTATACATTCTATGAGACTAAGTTTTAGATCTGGGATCTAGCAATCATTTCTGCTATTTTACTTCTGCATGTTTTTTACTAGTCTCACCTAATCCACAGTCTCTCTAACTGGAGAGAAGTAAATAAACAACTATTCATGGGCAATTTTACTTGGCAGCTAGAAGCGTGACCAGCAATGTTTAAAAAGAAGCAAAATGAGCAATACAGCTTATATTCAGATATCCTAAGTTAGGGAATCAGAAGGTAATTATTCATTCATTCACACACAGGAGAAAGATTTATGGTAATACAGAGATGAAAAATGATCAATGTCAAAGAGAAACATCAATAAAATGCTGGGGGGAGTTCAGCAGATGGAGGAAGAATTGTGTTGACCCAGGAAGGTTAAAACTGTAATGGACTGAGAGTGCAATTTAGTTTCTAAAATTGTCCTGGGGTTACTTTCATGCTGAATCTTCCTCCCACCTGCTGCACCCTCAGCCTCCACTCCAGTCCTGACGTGTCTATGGGATTAACTTTTAAACATTTATTCCAAAAAATATCAAGTGGTTTTAAAAGGTAATCATATGAGACACAGTCATGAAAACTGTAAGCACAGGGTTGGAATTAAGTGAAGCATCAGCCTGTTAGAGCTTCTCCAGGGGAGACCAACAAGTAGGGAAATGGATCTGCAAACCACATCATGTGCGACAGGGCTAGATGAAACAGAAACATTAATCCTGGAAAAGAGAAGGCTTGGGAAGCCATGACTGTTATTTTTGTGTAGACAAAGCGCTCTTGTGTGAAAGAGGGCTTGGGTATCCTATGTAAATCTGGAAATGTAAATGAGAACCACGGGAAAGAGTGCCAGAAAAATAGATTTTATGTTAATGTAAGGAACTAATTTATAATGGTTTGCGGCGTCCAACCATGGCTTCCTCCTGAGGAAGTGGACTCCTTTCTACTGATGGAGGTCACCCAGAGGGGAGCTGGGAAGGGAGGAGTGAGTTAGATAATGTGCATGGTCCCTTCACACTCTGCTTAGGAAATGTCTAAGACAGTGAAATGTTTTCCTTTTAGAGAAAACCTAATTAATTGTGCAAACTGTTTTCAAAACTTGATTGTGGTGTAACTCTCCTATTTGCATATCTGTAAGCTAATGAGAAACAGAAATTTATTGAAGGCTTGACCTTCCTTGGAGAGTTTAGTTGGAATGCCAAAAAAATAAAGCCTCTGAATCCTCCCCGCAAATTGACATGAATAGGACCAAGGAAAAAAATTAAAATTTCAACTTCTGAACCATATAGTAGGGTGTCTGACATTACAGGAATGCAATAGATAGGCCATTTCCCCACCAGTCTTAGTTTTCACGGTCTCCCGCCAGGCACGGAGATTCATTCCAAAATGGTGAGCAGTGATGTCTGGGACTATGCCCTCCTGTCTGCCTCAGTTCACTCCCCACCTTGGGGGAAAGGATAACAAACACAAGGTTTTATTTTGCTTTGAAGGATCTTTCACAGAGAGGAAATTCAGTAGTTATAGCTTAGAAAGAATCTCCAAAGCAGGTCAACAAAGAGGTAGACCTAGGTGCTCCTCAAAGGCATCGACCACTACAGGACTCATTTGCGTCCCTCAGCTCTCCACCATTTACTTCTCAGGGCCTGCTAGACCTCTGGTTTTAACAGAAAAACTCTCAGTTGGTGAGATGAGGTTACTAAGATGAGAGTAACTTCCCAAAGTCTGTGTCTTCACAGGTGAAAATTTGCCACAGGTAATCTAGTGATAACTGGATGTGTCTCATCTGGATCCTTCCAATCTTTACTTGGAGTCCATTAGAACAGATATATTCAAAATAACATCTAGGGGCTGGGGGACGAGAAAAGACTCGGAATGGGAGAATGGGAACTACTCTGTGAATTAGAAAACTTGAGTTCGTGTCCCCACATCTATAATCTTGGCTAAGTCTAAGACTGAGGTTTCTCATCTGCCCTACACGCTAAGGATAACAACTCCCACAGGATACCAGTGAGGGCTTCAAAGAAATGATATCTGTAAAAGCACTTTGTAAAGTTTGAAATGTCCCTAAAGGTTAGGCTATGGCAATCTTTTACTATGCCTAATAATCATGATTTGACTCTTTAAATCTCAATAATTTAGCAATGATTTGAAGTAATACTTTATATTTTCTCAATTTTGTGTAAGAATATCAAAACTACCTGCACAGGTAGTATGATCCATTAACAAGATTATTAAAAAGCCAGTTGGAGTTTTAGATCTCTTTATTAGTACAAAATATGTTCTTTTTATGTTGTAACTTAGCTTTCTTAGGTCTACAAAAAGTAGTCCTTGATATTTATCTGTTTTGATAAGTTTCTGTGAAAGTTCTACATAAATAGCAATTATAATATTATGGTCTCATGAACACTGTTTGGCTCTGCAATGTTTAAGCAAAATAAAAGCCATAACCACAAAGGAACTTGCTCAGAAATCTACTGGTGGAATAAGTCAGTGATACACATTATATACATACAATATATATATTTTGAAAAGTATTTTAATCCCTTAAAAAAAAAATGTACGCCAGAGATCAAATGTTTACCTAGAATAAGCAGACACAGTTTTGGAAAGTATTTTAACGCCTTCAAAAGAAAAGGTAAACCAGAGATCAAATGTTTATCTTGAATAAGTAGATGACAGATGAGAAAAATAAAAGCTTTTCTGAATTCTCAGCTTGTAGACGGACATTATGAAGATAGCAGTGAACTGAAGAGTTAAAAATCTTTTCCCTTTAAAGAGTAATTAAGGTTTCTACCAATTGCAAGGGCAATGGTTGAAACAGCAGGATCCATCCTCAGTCACAAGGTTGGCTAGCCGGGTCATAAAGATCATTCTAGACCATGTAATGCTTTAAAAATATCAATGCCACTCCTACCACACATATGCCCCTGGTGCCCCTCTGGGCATTAGAGTCAAAAGCTCTTTTGTATATTACAGGGTAATTGGTGGAGAGGGGCAAACTGAGCATTGCCCCCAAACAGCAGAACTCACTCAACTGACACAACTTTCCTTCCAAACTGTAGATTTTTTAAAGTAGCATAAGAAAGTCCACGGATTTTTGTTTCCTTTGAACAAACACTATGACCACTCTATTTTTTTTTAAAGATTTTATTTATTTTTTGACAGAGAGAGACACAGTGAGAGAGGGAACACAAGCAAGGGGAGTGGGAGAGGGAGAAGCAGGCTTCCCGCAGAGCAGGGAGCCCGATGCGGGGCTCAATCCCAGGACCCTGGGACCATGACCTGAGCCAAAGGCAGACGTTTAATGACTGAGCCACCCAGGTGCCCCGACCACTCTGTATTTTTTATAAAACAGGAAATTGCAATAAAAACGGACATGTCTTGTCAAAAGGCCCTACCAGTAGTTCTAGCTATAAAACCACTTCAAGAATCATCAGCTGAGTTATGCAAAGACCCTTTAATATACACAGATACAAAAGAAAGCAAACATTTCCACAAGCATTATTAAATCATGGCATATTAGGAGTCATTAACAATCAGCAGGCAGGGGCACTGGGTTCTGCCAGTCTAATGTTCCAAACAATCAAAAAGGATATCCACGGGGCAATTAATTTCCTGCACATTGATTATTCCAATCTCCACACTAATAAGGAGGGTTAAATGAAATAAAATGAAAGAGCGCAGTGAGAAACTGAAGACTGAGCCCACTTGTAAGGGGTAGGGGGCGGGAGTGGGGGTTATAACCTCGGGAGATGAACTACCTCTCGCAGGTTACCGGGGGGAGACAGAAGTTACTCTAGCACCCTAACACATATCACGAAAGCTTAGCACTGCTTGGAAATCATCTTTTCGTCAACCATCCCCCTCCCACATGTGCAGAATACATGCATGTTGCACAAACTGAGGAATTAGGACCCAGACAGATTGTCCAAGCCAACCAGCTAGTGACGACAAGAAGAGACAAGGGACTCCGGATTAATCCAATGCACTTTCTACTCTGCAGGGGCTTACTCGGCTGCTTAATGCTCCTGGAATTAGAGCAAATGTCATTGCTATTAATTCAACAAGTGACACAAAGCAAACTGCAAAACCATCCCTTTGGTCTCGGTTTACAGAACTACTTACTAAAAAATGTTAGTCAACAAATGTACTGACTCCGTTGTAAAAATCTGAACCACAATTCTAACCCTTCCTTCCTTAATACCATCCTTAATCTGTCAGACACTTATTAAATGTCCACTAAATCTGTCAGGTGATGTGTTCATTTCTGTAGGGACACAAGGCGAAATCAGACCCAGATCCTGTTATTAAAGAGCTCAAAAGATTAAAAAAAAAGTGCGCACACACACACACACACACATACACAGTGATGCGGTGATGTGCTGGTAAGTGTTTAACAACAGTTAAGAAGGGAGAAAAGTGGGTGATGGGCATTAAGGAGGGCACATGTCAGGATGGGCACTGGGTGTTATATGCAACTAATGAATCACTGAATACTGCAACAAAAACTTATGATGTACTATATGTTGGCTAACTGAACATAATGAAAAACTAAAAACAAATTTAAAAATAAATAAAAAGAAGGGAGAAAAGGGTGAAGGAGCTCTGATTTACAGCATTTGCTAATTCCCATGCTGTTAGGACTCCTACCATGGCTGATTTCAGTCTACCAACCTGCCATCACTGAATGCAGACTTAGGGAGAGGTGCACAAGCCAGTCGAAGCTGACTCCAGGGTACCACTACTGGATTTACATTGATATCCATATTTGTATAAAGTTACACACACACACACACACACACACACACACATATATATATAATAACTAACCAGATATTTTACAGTTATTATCTTAAAGTAATTGGATTATGATTGATTTTATTTCTTCTTTACACATTTTTTAGCATCCAACCTTTCTTATAGGGCATTTTTTTAATTTTTAACTTTTTGCCATTTTAATGGAGCAATAATTGACATATGCCACTGTGTATGTTTAAGGTATACAGTATAATGACTTTACTTACATAAATAATGACCACAATTACTTTAGTTAACATCCATCATCTCACATAGATACAAAAAATAAAGTAAATGAAAAAGAATAAAAAGACTATTTTTTAGATCAGTACTAGCACCAATATTCTCATCCCAGACCATTTTTGCTAGGCAGTCCTGGCATTACTAGAACGATCTAAGGAGCAGAGAAACCAAAACATTTTAAAGGCACATCAAATTAGCTTTAGAGCCACATGTCCAGGTAGAACTGAGAAAGGTAACACAGAGCGTCTAACTTAGAGCATTGAAAGGAAAGGCTTCACTCAGCCCTGCGCTCCCCTGAGCTGCACCCTCACTGCCGTAAGACTCTCTATAAAACCTGTAAAATACTCCCCAGAGCATGCTCCCACCACACATTCTCAGTCAATTCAGGTGCTCAGTCATCCACGTCTGTACATGGATGGAAGAAGGAGACGGAAGTGAGAACACAAGGAGGAAGATGATCTCTAAATAAAGTACAGGGATCCCGGCAAGAATCTTCTTGCCTCTGCCAACCCCCTAGACAGCATTCAGTGAGATGCCACCTGTTTAGTTTTGTGGTTAATCATCAACGGCATCTGCAGCTGCAATCCATGGTTCCTCCTTCAGCTTTCTTAATACGCAGACGGATTTTGCTTTGGAACCAAACAGCTTTGCCTCATCCCAGAAACCCTTCTCTTTCTCCTTTTTCACTTGTGACTATATAAACCATTAAGCCTACAATCTTAAACACCACTGATATTTATAACTATTTTTAATACAAAGAGCTGAAAGTTTCATGGAGGGAAAATAAAACGCCTTATTGCTGCATAATGTTTGAACATTTGCAAAGCACTTCCACGTGTCTTATCATATATCACTGTCACAATCATCCTCCGAAGTGCCTGTTCCTAGCACCTCTGGATGTGAGGGGAAAGAAGCTCAGAGAGTTTACAAGATTCCCTCAAGTGCCCAAAGCCACAGCAGGTGAGCCCTCTGCCTTCAACACATGGGCTTCAGGTTCCATATTCCAATCCAGTAGGGAATCGCCCTGTCTAGACTTGATTTCAAATCCTGACACCACCATTTTCCTTCCACGTGGCCTTCAGCAGAATCCTCGCCTTCTCTGGGCCTCATTAACTCATCGTGGAGAATGGGGGAACACTACCCACTTCATGGGGCTGTTATGAAACTCCAACAAAACCAAATTCAGCATATGGCAGGTTCACAAGACATTCACCTTCCCTCTTCAAACCTGCTCTAGCCCCGTTCCTTTCCTCTGCCTCCTTTCCTTGTACCACCCTTATTACAAATGCATTCATTTTGTTTCTCACCCTGACTCGGCAGGCCTCCCCAGTTCGACAGTGAGGGGCTCAACGGTCCTTTGATGGGTGGTGTATTTTATGCACAGTGCGTTTCTGGAACAAGAATGAGCCCACACACAATTGGTAAATCGGGGAAATTTGTCCGTCCAACATAGAAGCCCCACCGGCTGATGCACAATTCTTCTCAGCACACTGGATTTTGTGCTATCATGATACAGCAGCCGGACCCAAAGCATCCGCGTGTGCAAACGTGCGTGCGCGCACACACACACACACACACACACACACACACATACACACGGGTGCAGCAAGCCATGAAAGATTGCAGCATTGCCCACGTGGCCTGCCCTTCCTCCTGGCTCAACCTGGCTACACACGAGGTTTCAAAAGGGTTTACTGCACATTTCTCTCAGATATTTGTACAAGACAAACAAGCAAAGACTAGAGAAGGACCCAGACCATTTTGTGCAAAGCCTCTCACTGCTCCCCTACCTGCAAAATCTGATGCTAATGTCCCTCTGTCCTTGTTTTCCGAATTTGGCAGACCCAATGCTTCCTTCTACATTCCTCCATCGAGCTACCTTCTCCTTTACCTTTTAAAGGTAAAGTCCTGTAATACTGTGTGATTCCTTTATTTATAGGGAGGTTAGCAGGCTAGTAGAGTTGTGCTATTACTTTTATTAAGATTGCTATTGTTCTGGTTAAATTTTAATTGTAATAGTAAATGTTTTGAGTAGTTAAAATGTTTAGAGTGATCTATTCCAATTCTATTTCCCTTAACATGGCAGTTATTTATAATGTGTGTTTTTGCAGAATGTGGGTTTTTTTTAAAGGACTGTATTGTGCTACAGCAGAAATGCCCATATTTTGCTTTGTTGAGTGGATATTTTTGATATCCTGAGGCACCCTGGATTGGTGGAATAAATGGTTACAGATAAAGTATTCTCATTGCACTTACTTAACTCTTTGCTAAAATTCAACTCAGCACCTCATTTCTATGGTTAAGATTGAACAATTTCTACCAAAGATGCTACCAAGGTGGGCAGTTCATACTGGTTTTCACAAATATGCTCAACAAAATGCTTCCAAACATAAAACAAGGTTAACGGGTCGGTTCAAATAAATCTATGCAGTACTGGCTTATCTCTACAACTTTAAGCAGCTTTTGTTTTATTATATAAAATTATTCCATTTTTAATTAGCCAAACTTCCAAGCAAACAAAGACACTGCAAGAAGAGCACCTTCTGTGTAGGATCTGCTGCATGAACTTTACCAAGTTCTAGGGTAAAGAAATGAGTTCAAATATTTTTTAAAGTTTTTCCTCTTACCCTTGCCATATTTAATTTGCAGTAAAATAAATAATATGGTTTTCATTTACATTTTTTTTTTGACATGGGCAAATAACCTTCCCAGGCCTCAGTTTCCTTATAGGAAAACAGGAATTTTTATTTTTTTTAATTTTTTTTTAAAGATTTTATTTATTATTTATTTAACAGAGAGAGAGACAGCGAGAGAGGGAACACAAACAGGGGGAGTGGGAGAGGGAGAAGCAGGCTTCCCGCCGAGCAGGGAGCCCGATGCGGAGCTCGATCCCAGGACCCTGGGATCATGACCTGAGCCAAAGGCAGACGCTTAACGACTGAGCCACCCAGGCGCCCCGGAAAACAGGAATTTTTAAAAACTGAGTAACTGCACCGTCAATATTATGAGGGTGTGTGTGTGTGTGTGTGTGTGTGTGTGTGTAGGAAATTACTTGTGAATCTGTTGATCCTCCAATCTTGACACTGTAAAGTGCTCTGATAAAAAACATATCATCGTTATCATTGACTCTTTATCCTCTGACACTTCTAGTAAATTACCTTGCACCTAATAATTGTTCAATAAGCATTTGCTAAATTAAAGTGAACCACATGCATAATTAATCTAAGTCCAAATTTCTCAATTACATTGTTTAAAAGAAAGTAGATTTATTCCTAGACAGCAAATAGATTTTAAAATAAAACAAGAAACTTATATTTCAAATAAAACTTGAGCCCCATTACCATCTTACAGATGCAAAATAAAAGGCACTGGATATAGTTGCTGAATTGGTTAGAATTTGGGTTTGTTGCAAGTGACAGATAAGTGCAAAATCTTAAAGATAAGAAAGGCAATGAAAAAACTTTGTACAATATAATAATGATAGATGCAGGTCATGACGTATTTCTCCAAACCCACAGAATGTGCAACACCAAGAATGAACCCTACAGTAAACTGTGGACTCTGGGTGATTATGATGTGTCAATGCAGGCTCATCCTCAGTAAAAAAAATGTACCACTCTGGTGAATCATGTCGATAATGGGGGACTCTATGTAGGGGCAGGGGGTAACTGGGAAATCTCTATACCTTCCTCTCCATTTTGTTGTAAACCTAAGACTGCTTTAAAAAAATAAAATCTTAAAAACAACAGAAGAAGAAGATACATGTTAGTTTTCCTCTAACATAAAAGTTTACGTAAGCAAGTCAGGTCAGTGTGCTGACTCTACAGTGATCAGGGACCCAAGTTCACTCCCTTTTGTTGTTCTGCCATCCACTGCTGTCACCTTCCATTTCATGGCCAGGATGACTGGATGCCAGCCAGCAAGAATGAGAAAAGAGAAAAAGAAAGGTATATCCTTCCTTTTAAAGGGCATGTCTCAGATACTATGCACATCTCTTCTGTTTACATTTCACTGGCCAGAAGGCATCACATGGCCATGGCTAGCAGGCCTCTCGGGAGCCTAGAAAATGGGACCATCACTCCAGTGGCCATGTGCCTACACGTAAACACAGAGTGCTATTACTGCAGAAATGTCAAGGACAGAGGGGTTTACCACAGTTTTATAAAGTGACAATGAGCTTTGAGTCAAACAAATCAATATGGTACAGATAAATTAATTCGCTTCAAATAAGTTTTCAGAGTAAGAATATCACTTGAGTTTTAAGGCCGTATGTAATACAATGCTAGTTAGTGGGGAGAGTCAGAACCCACCTCCTACAGATAAACTGCTTTGGATTCAAGTCATTAAAACTCCCAGCCCGTACTGAGACTTCATTAAAATTAAAAGAAAGTTTCTAAAAATAAATAAATAACTGCATAAGGCCAAGATTTAAGATGGAAGGAGAGATCCACCTGAAATTATCTTTTCTAGTTATAATCACGAATACATCTGTCTTCTTACCTTCAGGAGAGAATGAATGCTCTACATTCATTATTGTTATCCAAACAATGTGTTCGGAATAAAAGTGTGGGGAGACTATATAAAAGCCAAAGAAAGACAATAAATATTATAATTTTGACAGGGTCTGGGATATTCTTTAAAGCATTTACAAGATTCTCTAAGAGATGTGAGACTTCCTGTCCTATCGCAACAACGCTAAATGCGGTTATTTCAGACTCAAAACAAAGAAAACATTTATTTTTAAATGTATTATTATTTATTTATTTTTTATTCATCAAGCTTCATCACTACCATCACCTAAAAGGGTCAATCATGGAGGTTTCACTCTTAGCTAAAAACCTGGAAGCTAAGAATAGAAAGAACTTTAAAGATCTCCCCATTATTAAAAAGCTAAATTCCAAACAAAAATAACAGAATTTTGGTTAGACAGAAATCTAAATGGTCATATAGTTCATAGGTCAAAACCATTCCTGAGGACAATCTAATCTGTATTTGAAAGCTCATGGATTCTCCAAAGAAGATATAAAAATGTCCAATAAGTACATGAAAAGATGCTCAGTCATTAGGGAAATGCAAATCAAAATCACAATGAGATACTACTTCATAACCATTAGGATGACTATTATCAAAAATAACAAGTGTTGATGAGGATATGGAGAACTTAGAACCTCTGTGTACTGGAAAATGTAAAATGTACAGCCACTAAGGAAATTAGTACGATGGCTCTTCAAAAAAAATTAAAAATACAATTACCGTATGCTCCAGCAATTCTAATTCTGGGGTTGAAAGCAGGGACTCAAGTAGATATTTGTACACCCATGTTCATTGCAGCATTATTCACAATAGCCAAAGGTAGAAGTAACTCAAGTGCCCATCGACAGACGATGGGTAAACAAAATGTGATATCTATCCATACAATGGAGTATTATTCAGCCTTAAAAAGAAAGAAATTTCTGACACATAACTGAACTTGGATGAACCTTGAGGACATTATACTAGTGAAATAAGCCAGTCACAGAAGGACAAATATGCTATGATTCCATTTATATGAGGTCCCAAGAGCAGTCACATCCATAAAGTGGTAAGGTGGTTGCCAGGGCTGGGAGAGAAGAATAGGAAATTGGTGTTTAATGGGTACAAGTTTCAGTTTTGCAAGATGAAAAGAGCTCTGGAGATGGAGGGTGGTGATGGTTATACAACAATGTAAACATACTTAATGCCTCTGAACTGCACACTTAAAAATGGTTAAAATGGTAAATTTTGTTATATATATTTTACCACAATAAAAAAAAAAAAGAATGATAGACCCATTTGAGCAAATATTTAAAAAACAAAAAACTCACGGAGTAGGATGTGCCATCATACTGAGGACTCAAGATGAATAAAAGAATAATTATCATTTCATTTACCTTTATCTTCCTTAAAAGTACCCTATACACATATGAAGGAATTTAGGTCTTAAAAGACAGGTTTTCTGAGATTTGCCTCAAAACAATCACCTGGGGGATAGCATCCGTGAGGAAGTATAAATGAAACAAGATTTACTCATGGTTAATGACTGTTGTATGGGATGGGCACAAGCACATCCTTTCTATCATTTTTTCCACTGCTGTATTTGTTTGAATTGTACCATAACTGAACAATTTAGGTAATTTTTACTGTACTTTTACCATATGAAACAGTTTTTAACAAAGTTATCAAGAGCCAACGAAGAGCAGCAAATTCCAAAACACGTGTAAGAAAGAAAATTTTCAAAGGGAAGTGCTCCCTAGATATTACCACTTCCATTTATAGGGAAACCCAGTTCCTTTTCTTTGGGCTTTTGTAAAGAATAGTTAAAATATATTGAATGTTTCCTACTCATCCAGGCTTTACATGCACTATTGATGTACTCCTCATAATAACCTATTACCATCTCCATTTTACAGATGAGGAACCTGAGACTCAAAGAAGCAAAGTAATCTGATTCAAGCTCACAAGTATTATGTCAGTTTTAATCCAGGAGTCTGACTGCAAAGCCTCAAGCTTAACAAGCACCTTCCTCTAATTACAAGAGCCTCTTTCCCCTTTCTTGCTGGCCAGGGACAGCCTCATCAATCCCGAGTTGCCAGAATGGGGGATGCCTGATTGAGAACCTATGGAAGGAGACATTTAGTTTTCTAAGGTATAAAACCACACCTTTGTCTCATTTGTCTCAGTAAAGCCCTGAGGATTTTCAACATTAGCTTAGCTCCATTCAGTTCATTTACTGAGTACTCGCTAAGTGTCAGAGGCTGTATGAACCTAGGCACTGTGCTGGGCACTCAGAACTGCAACTAGAAGACACAGATCAACATAAAAGTTATTTTAGGAACCAGATGACCTAAAAATAAATAAATTTCCATATCACCCAGTTCTTCCCCTTCTATGTCATTAATCACCCTACGATAGTTGCTTGACATCTGTCTTTGACACCGTGAAATAAGCTCAGTGAGGAGGGCTCAGACGCTGTCTGCCTTGTCTACAACTCCGTCCCCAGGGCCTACCACAGGGCTGAGAAATCTCCGGGGCTCAATGCACATATAGTGAGAGGAACTGAATTCTGAGAGTCATGACGTGAAGCAATGCAGTGAAGAGGCAAGAGTAGGATCTTTGGACCAAGCATTCATTCATTTGCTCATTCACTCATTCGTGCATTTATACAATCAATATTTGGGACACCTACTATGTGCCATTTTTGTGGGTGCTGGGAACGCAGCAGTGAAAGATAGATGTCCCCACCTTCATGAAGCACACCAGCTCTGCCACTAGTGCCTGGGCATCCCTGGGCAGTCTCAGCTGGCTTATTAGAAAAACAGGATACTAATAACCAACATGCAACATTATTTTAAGGAAGATGGGTAATATTTGTAAAGCAGCAGACATAGGGTAAGCACTCAATGAATGGCATTGATTCTAATTAACAACAAATCAAAAGTCAAAACAAAATACTAAGTATAAGACAGAGCAAGTGACATACGGCATTAAATACCAGAGGAAATGCACCTAGAAAAGTTCAGTGACAGAAATGTCGGTAAAATGTGTTCTTTCTAGGTGGTACTGAATTTTCTCCAAAACGTTTGGGATATGTCATCTTAAATAGGGGTGAAAAATCTCCCTAGATTTCTGTACAAGAGAAAAAGTAGCTAATGAATCAGTTTGCCTGACATTCAAAAGCTTTGTGTGGCCAAAGAAGGTCACATAGATTTATATTGTTTTTGACATTTTCCAGCAATGACCGAACAGGGGAAATCACGTCAATTGAGCTTCTAAATGACCTACAGCCATGGGGACACTTGGCAAGCTGGGGAAGACTTATCAGGAAGCCTTCTGCAAAGTTTACTCTTTCAAGGAGTCTCGGTAATTTCCACAACTCCCAAAAAGAGTCCATAAGTATTATCTGTCCATCACTCTCAGTCAGGCATTTTCACTTGTATTTCATTTCACCTTCTCAAAGATTCTGTGAAGCAGTCTCTGTCAATTCTATGACAGAAGTGAAACTCAGAGAAGGTAAGAAATGTGCTCCGGCTGGTATAGCTAGTGAGAGGCAGCACAGGAATCCACATCCAGCCCTTCGGAGTAAGAGACCCTGCCCTCTCTTGCTGCCACCTCCCCACGGGCTTAGCTTCCTTTCAACTTTCTGAGACACAGGAAAGAGAAGTGAGCTTAAAAAGAAGAAAAAAAGGATTCCTTTTACCCAAATTTTAAATTCTCAGCAAGGATTCCGACCACTTTAAGCCCCTTTTACCTGGAAGCTTCTGTTTTTTTCTCGTTCTTGTTAGGAATTAGAATAGCTCGGGTGCTTCTCTGAGATGCCACAAGATGGAGATCAGCTGAAATGCCTCTGACATCAGCAAATCACCCAAGCACCTGTGAGTGCCCTTCCTGGGTGGCGTCTGCAGGCTCTGGACCCACAACCACTATCCTCTCAGCTTAGGAGGGTCACCCTCTCCAGACACTGAAAGTTTTCACAGGATGAGAAAATAAATAAATAAACTAAGTAGGCAGCTGATGCCACTTATCCCAATATCTCCCATCTCCTTATCAGGCCACTGTCTGCCTTCAAAACTTCACTTCTATTTTATTCTCTTAAAAAATCATTTGTTGAGCCCAATTTTGTTGCAAGCACCGTGTGCCAAGTGTCAGAGTAGGTATAGCATATTCTTGGGTTTGATGCTGTTTTCCGAAAGGTCTTTACTCCTTAACACTGTCAAATACAGCAATCATTAGCCACAGGGGGCTATTTAAATTTAAATTACTTAAAATTAAGCGTAATTTAAAATTCAGGTGCAGGATAGCCACATTTCAAGGGTTCCATTGCCCCCTGTGGCTGGTAGCTACTGTATTAGACAGTCCATGTAAGGTATTTCCACCATGGTAGGAAGTTCCATTGGACAGTCCTGCCACAGAGCATCACGTGCTGTGTGTTCATCCGCCTAGAATTTCCAGCCAGGATCCAATCAAGAACAGAGCTACTCCCAAAGTGGGGCAGACCAAGCTCCCTACCTTATCATTCCTGGGGCACCAAAAGCTAGAGTACAGTGGAAGAGAAAAGGAATCTAGTAATCCATCTACAACTACAAACACAAGGACTTACTGCATTTATTTTAAAAGAGAGAGAGAGAGAAAACATGAAGAACAGAAGTTCAGAACCCATGTGTCCCGCTTTATCTGGACTTGGTCACTTTAGAACTGTCTCTTTCCCATCTCAGGGTACGTGGAGTCAGCTCGCAGGTTTGTGAAACCCAAAAACGGAGAGCTTCTTGGCATCCCAGCAGCTGTACCCAGCGGCTCCATGGCCATCACCATGCCACAAAACGAATATACTGAGTTACACACAGAAGTGCTATGGCTATCCTTCGGATCACCATGAGAAAAAGAGAAAGAAGATCAAGAGGCTCATGAACATTCAAAGAAAGCAAAAAAGATGACTGGTCAGAAAGCTAAGCTCTACCATAAACAGTGCCATGCTGAGAATATACAAATGAAACTATCAAGATGCATGAAAAGAAGGGCACATGGGGGGGCTCGGTCAGTTGGGTGACTGCCTTCCGCTCAGGTCATGATCCTAGGACCCTGAGCCGAAGGGTCAGCCCAGAGTCAGGCTCCCTGCTCAGCAGGGAGCTGCTTCTCCCTCTCCCACTCCCCCTTGTGCTCTCGTGCTCCCTCCCTCTGTAAAATAGATAAAAAAAAACCAAAAAAAAAAAAAAAAAAAGATGCATGAAAAGAGAAACACCAAACAAAAGAATGATGGCAAGCCTCCACAAGGAGCAGCACCTGCATATCTAGTGGACAGGGAGGGACTGTCCCAAGCTAAAGTACTTTACAATATGATTAAACAAAAATGAAAAGAGAAAGCAGGAAAGTGGGAGTTCCTTTGCCCAAAGTTCCTGCCCAGGGAGAAACAGAAGTATTAAAAGTTATTCAAACAGGAAAGAGAAAGAAGAAAGCATTGAAGAGGATGGTTACTAAAGTCTGCTTTTTTGGAGATGGCTTTACTCAGAAACCACCTAAATATGAAAAATTCATTAGGCCAATGGGATTATGTGTCAAAAAGGCCCATGTAACACATCCTGAATTGAAAGCCACCTTTTGCCTGCCAGTGCTGGGTGTAAAAGAGAATCCCTCATCCCCACTATACGCAACTTTGGGTGTTACTACCAAAGGTACTGTCCTTGAGGTGAACATGAGTGAGTTGAGCCTTGTGTCCTAAGGAGGCAAGGTTATTTGGGGAAAAGATGCCCAGGTTACCAACAATACTAAAAATGATGGATGCCGGAATGCAGTCTTGCTGGTTTGATAGCAGTTTGAGACAAGGAACTCCTTACAATTACTGCAGACTACACACCAATCAGGAAAACCACCATTACTGTGGTGGTTCTGAATATCACCAAACAGCCTTACATACTTACAGTCATCAAGAGAACTATTTATCCTGGGGCGCCTGGGTGGCTCAGTCGTTAAGCGTCTACCTTCGGCTCAGGTCATGATCCCAGGGTCCTGGGATCGAGCCCCGCATCGGGCTCCCCGCTCCGCGGGAAGCCTGCTTCTCCCACTCCCCCTGCTTGTGTTCCCTCTCTCACTGTGTCTCTGTCTGTCAAATAAATAAATAAAATATTTTAAAAAAAGAGAGAACTACTTATCCTATTGTAAAAAACATTAAAATAGGGGCGCCTGGGTGGTTTAGTCGGTTAAGTATTGGACTCTTGGTTTCGATTCAGGTCATGATCTCGGGGTCCTGCCCACGGCATGCTCCGCACTCAGTACCGTGATCAGCGCACAGTGTGCTTGAGATTCTTTCCCTCTGCCCCTTACCCCACTCACTGGCATGTGCTCTCTCTCTCTAAAATAAATGAAAAAAATCTTAAAAATTAAAATAGCCCAGTTTTACAAAAAAAAAAAAATTTTAATTAAATAAAAGAGAAATCCATCAAAAGACAAATAAAGACCTGAATTCAAGCTGTGTGACTGCAGACAAATTGTGTTACTTCTCTAACCCTCAATTTCATCATCTGCAAAACGAAAAAGTGGACAAATTCTAAGTTCCCTTTCACTTCTGAAATTCCTGGATTCAAAGGCTTTATTTAGTTTACATAATATCCAAGGAACTGTACAGACTTCAGAGATATATAACAGTTCAAAGAGCTTATTAAAAAGTAGAAACTAGCCAAAAAAAAAAAAAAAAAAAAAGGGAGGAGCTAGCTACACAGGACTAAATAATATTAGAAAGGACATTGTAAGTGTCATGAAAATGGTACTACCAAAGCATTCTACAGAATCTGCCTCCCTAGCTATCAGGAAGACATGAAAATATTCACCTTTTTCCCTTTATCAAAAAATTTAACAACATAGTGGTTCCCATGGCACATACAAGGTGTTTAATAATTTTAATTAAATAAATAGGAGTAATAATTTTGATTATTGTTGTTATAACATTGATTGATGATCTAATATATGTTAGGGTCTCTACAAGACACTTCCTTAGGTAACTCATTTTGTCATCAAATGGCTCTACGAAGGAAACATTTTTGGTTTTCATTATTTTATAGATAAGGAAACTGAAGCAAAAGGAGTTAACCCACAACCGTACAAACAATGGCAGAGCCAAGATTTAAAACCAAGACCACACATCTGTAGTGCACACGCTACTTCCACTTCGGCACACTGGCTCCTTCAGAAAACATTTACTTGCTAATCCCCGGGAAGGACAAAGATGAGATGGCTCCTAGACTTACTCTTAAGAACCCAGCTAATGTCACAAAGCTGACATTTTCCTCCATATTTTTTCAGAAGGCAGAAGAGCAACTTATCTCTCTGGACGGGTTCTTCAGCCAAAATATTCCAGCCTAGACCAGGTGGCTATTTTAATGGAATTGGAACCAAGTTCATGATATTAGAGTTCCAATGTCCTGAGACCTTTGTTAATTGAATTAGACACTAGACAAAGGGAATTGAAAAGAGGGTATGTTAAATCTTCATATTGCCTTGGGCAAATGGCAGAGAGAAGTGGGCCTTTTTTTCCCTAGGGAACCGGGTACCCACTTTATCATTCACAATTATTTTATAATTAGATTGGTGTTTTGTAAGACAGAAGTCCCTGTCACTCTGACCTTCCAATGCCTCCTTTTCACTGTTATGAGAGGGAGAGTGGGGGCCAAGTATCTGTGTTGCTTATTTCCCACAATTCTGTTTTTCAAGGAGACTTAACATTTACTATGTCACCAAACTACCCAAATCCAAAATATTTCCATATTCTCTGCAGTGAACACATTCCATCACCCACACCACCTAAAAATACCCTGTTTTCCATCACTCAGTAGAACCACAAAGGCTATTAGGAGGCAATAAAATCCCTAGATAGCTTCTCTTTCCTACATCTGCACTCTCTTCTGATCAATTAGATTTGGGGTGGTTGGAGGTGGGAAATAAAGGAAATAAAATTCAGGCCACAAATCCTTGTCTTAATCCCACAAATAGTACTGGCAAGCAACAATGAACGGGTGAGGGAGAAGCTCAACTGTGCAAGGCTTTCCTGCTCTGAACTCAAGTTAATTATTATCCAAAATCCATCACTGAATTATTACTCATAAAATGTCTGCTTCTCAGCAAAACTAACACAGATGACGGTCCTATTCTATCTCAGGGCACATGTCAGTATTTATGTCACTGAGGGGAAAATAGGTCTGCATTTGATTCAGACAGATTAAGTTCATCTTTACAGGAGACACTCTCCCTTAGTCCAGAAAGGTGCTTTCAAATAATCTAATTTATAGAAGACACTCCATTTTGGGATTTTTCAGCAATGGCAAGACATGTCTCCTGGTCCCTGCCTCCCATCGAAGACCCTAACTGAGAAATCTGAGGGCTTAAAGGCCCAGGCCTTTTGGGATGACCTATTTGCAAACATCCCTCTCTTTTCTCATGGGCCTTTTTCTTATCAGTTATAAATATTCTTCACCAGCACCCTAAACCCAGAAAGACCAAGATAAGTAAGGTTCAAAAATGTCAATGGTTATTTTTTATAATGGAGTTCAAGGGGTGGGGGAGGATATTGACACCCTCAAGACTGACCAGATTGGACAATCCTAAAGAGACAGAGGCACTGACTTAATGGAGAAAATGTCAGCTAACTCCCTCCCCGCCCCCCAAGAGACTAGGAACATCAGTGGCTTGATTTCTTCCAAAGAAGGAGCAAGTCCCTCCCCTTTCTTATGGGTACGAGTACTCTCATGGAGCAGATGGACTTCACAAATAGTTTTCAAAGGCAAGGTCTAGGTCAAGCCAATCAGAATGGGTGACTGTCCTACTGGGGTGACAGCTCCCACCACACCCTTCTGCAGGAAAGGCCAGTGGGCCCCTCTTGCTCTTCAAGAACAGAGCAGTGGGTCCTTAAAGACTAATGTTTTGCCACACCACATACACAGCAACATACTGGACCCCATGGCACATATGCGACCAAGTTTGGAAAGGATCCCTCTGAGCATGTGCATAACAGGCACTCAAACCAGACTGGAATCTGCTCTCTTCTCCAAAAGGCATCATTTTCTCTTTTACGACGAAACAGAGCACCATCTCAGGGAAAACGTACCTTCACGCTTAGGTCTGTTCTGAAAAGAAGAAATTAAAAGGAAAAAGCAACTGGAAGGAGTATGAGTACATGGGAGATGAAGAGAGGAGAGGAACACGGGACAAAGGAGAGGGCAGGCAGGGATGGGGAGGGGAGGGGAGGGCACAGGTGTGGCGGACACGCAGGTTTGCTCCCACCTAAAACACATTCATCCCACTAAGGTAGCGAACAAGGAAAACACTTTGATTTTCTTTTCCAGCAGTCGAAGCATAAATGGTTGCTGCAGTAATACCAGAAATTATTGGTCATTTTGAGCATTCTTGCTAGTGAGAACTCAGCATTCCAGCCAATGTGAAATACTGCCCCAAGGTGTCCTAGATATTTTGTTTTTCAAATGCAGGAATGTCAGCTGCTGGACAAAAAGTGATGTATACTGTCTAGTAGGCAGCATGCTGGCCAGACACCAAACTTGGAATGTGTCTCCTGGTCCCCTGGTCCCCTCAGCCACCCTCTGCAGCCAGTGCCACGCCCGGAGCGAGGCTTCTGCCCAGGAAAGAGCAAGAATGCGAATGGTATTTAAACAAAACTGAGTTCTAAGCCGTCACCTCTACAAATGTTTCAAGAAGCTAGCCCAAAGCCAAGGCAAGTTGGAGCTCAGTGGGTCTCTTCTTAAGGAAGGTGATTACTTCTAATTCCCTTCTAGTTAAGGCCTGTCTGAAGGGAGCCTCGAAAGCCCCCCAAATTAAATGTGGCCAAGCCTCATATTTTATGAGCCTTTAAAAAAGGTCTTCTCAAATACATAAAATGGCATAACCACTCTAACTTTAATCACATGCTTATGAAAGAAAACAGCATTATGAGTTGACAAATTGGTAAGGCATATATTTTGTCCATATGGATTTTTAAAGTGTACCTATGACATCAGATGAAGCCTAGAGACCCTTCATTTTTAAAATTCTTCTAGTGAGGTATAATTAACTTGCAATGTTATGTTAGTTTCAGGTTACAACATACTGATACAACAATTCCATACGTTACTCAGTGCTCACCACACTAAGTGTCATCACCATTTATCACCATACAACATTATTACAATATTATTGACCAAATTCCCTATGTTGTGCTTTCCATCTTCGTGACTTTTTTATTTTATAATTGGAAGTTTGTATCTCTTAATCCCCTTTATGTATTCCACCCATCTTTCCACCTGGGATCCCCCACATTAAACCAAATAGCAACTCACAAACATCCCAGCCTGACTTGCAGGTCCCAACCTTGACCATGAGGCAGCATCACCATTGTCCCCAGCCTGCACCATGGTGGCACTCACTCGGCCTAGAGCATCATTGTCCTACACACTGTGCACTTTCCCATAACACCACTACAGAATTCTCCGTGGAAGAGACCCTTGGAATTTTCCTATCATTTGGAGGAACTCCTATAATCCATATGAGGATAATCATAATAGGAGAGACAGCTGCCAACATGAGAAAGGCATGCATCCCAGCTCCTTTCTGTGCATGCCGCTTTGCTAACCATTCACTGTCTCCCCTCTCTCACAGGAAGGGTTACTACCTGTTATTCATTCACAGGAATGTTGCTACATGTCATTCATAGCCTGCCCAGACAAAATGGAAACAGCACATACGTATCTTCCATGTGAGTAAATCACCAGAATCCTTACACTAAATAAGAGGTGACCTGTGGGGGAGGGGAAACGGTGAGAACACTATGAATGTTTCTAGCCTAGAACCTGCTTCCAAGAACGGTGTTGCAACAGTGAAGCAGAAGGAGAAAACTGGTGTGAACTGATAAAACAGCAGTTTATCCACTCTCTGCACTGCTACTGAGCAATGTTCTGTGGTCCCAAAGTTCTTTTCTAAACTTGTGATTGACTTCATAATTGATAAGCATTTGTAACATAGTGCTTCTTCCTTTAAGCAGGTAGAGCAGATGAAATGTCCTAGTAACATATAGTAGTCCTACGCCCCTCTCCAAACACTTTGGTGTTCTTCACATTAAAATTTGGCATCTTTGGAAAATACATTAAATGTAAAGCCCATAGAACACAGAAGACACAAGAAACTGGTAAAATGGTCACATGAAACCGTGATGTTGGACCCTATGACTCCAGACAGACATGGGCCACTTTGATGTGCCTTTCATTATATAAATTATCTGCTATTTAAACATTATTCTTTATATCACAAACACAAAATATATGTGCTCAAAGAATAAAAGAATAGGTAGGCAATCCATAGTTATGCATTATGAGTACAAATTACTGAACTGAGTTATTTTTCCTAATAACGAGTTTTCAGAGAAATATTTTCTAAAAATAAATTGTGTCATTAATATGAAACAAAGAGCTAATAAAAGGAGGGCAAAATAAGTAGCACAAGCAGTTCCAAGCTTAACCAACAAAATAATAATGTTTAAAAGAATGAGGCATCATACTTCCTCCCTGAAGCCATAGTCTGTTAACTTACAAGTAGCACTAGCAACAACTTGGTGTCATACAACAATTTACAGCATAAATTCAAAATGAGCAATAAGAATTCGGGTACACTCTATAATCTAATAGCTATTTCTAAAGCTCCTAGCCTCATTTTTTTCATTTATTCTCATAATTGACTAAATGAGAAACACTGATTCAGTCATACTAAGTTTATTTCTAATCAAGATAAGCATTAGGTGTCTGATCAACATAGCCCTCGTCTTCTATAAGGAACCAGAAAAAGAATATAGTGTTTGAACAAAAGTAGCTAACTACTGTAGTTTTACATCCAAAAGTCCAGCTCTCCACATGCAATGTACAGAATTTACAACTGCCACCTCTTGCATACTATAATATTAAAAGAATACCAAGCAATGAAAACATTATAACTTATTTAAAAACACATAACTGCCCTCCAAATAGCCTTCTCAGAACAAACTCTATATAGAATGGGTGGCAAATATCCAGTTTTTTCAACTGATGTAGAAATACAATAGTAATAATTTAGGCTCAAGTGGATTATGTTCTTAATTTATCCAGTTGGGATGCTTTAAGTCTAAAATAGGCAACTAATCTCCAATTTTTATTTCCTATCATACTGTGTTGTCCCAGACACATAAAACAGTACTGTCTGTAAGGGTAGAGAAAAAAAACGCTAACATTGTGTCAGGATGCCCATGAACCTTCACATTAAAGCAATAACAATATTCCCTCAAACACATATTCACCACCACCTCTTAATGATTTTGGCCCACATAGCAGGAGAGTTTCGATTTAGTACAGGTCAAGGTAGCATACAACTTTTCAGCTGTATTCATGAAAGAACACAGAGAAACTATCCCAGACTCCTCAGTGGGCTCATGCTAATTAGACCTTTAACAATTTTCTTGATTCCAAGCTATGATTTCCTTTTTGTCACTGCTAACATTAACTAAAGAAATCTTGCCCAATAAGCACTACAGATAATATGCTAAAAAAAATAACCCCAGCATAAAATGCAATAGAAATGATTGGTACAGAAGTTAAATAAAGAATACTGCTTCCTTAATTTTAGTACTATTGTTGGTTGTGACCAGAATGAAGTTACCTAAGCAACCACTCTAAAGCACACACAATATTCAAATGCATCTGTATTATGGTAGCTCGGTGTCTAGAAGTTTGTTGCTGATAGCATTGGTATAAAATGTATAAAACCGTCAGATCAGTTTGTGGGGGAAAAAAAAACTCTGAATATAAAGGTTTATTTAATCGTCATATGGCACTAAAATACCCATAAACAAAATCATAAAAATAACCCAAAGTAAAAATTTAGGCTAAGACCAAAAAAAAAAAAAAAAAAAAGAATTGTTTAGTCACAAGAGTCACAAGTACAATCTTTAATAAACCAACCATAGATTCACAGGCACATTCACTTTTGTCACGGAACTGCAAAGCGTATAACATGTTATACATTTACATAATCCTTACAACACAAATGCTTAGGGGGAATATATGAAAAAGCTTCTAAAAACTATTACGGATGTTATAAAATCACATGTATAACAAAATATGTGGGATGCCCAAACTTGCTGATATTGCTGATTGCAGATTAATCTATGTGAAATCATCAGGGAAAGGAGTGGGCAGAGCATGGCTGGCCTCATTTACTTCATTGTGCGTCTACACAGTGAGAACACCAGATTATCTTCAAGTACAGTGTGCAGCATTTGGCAATTTGGAAATCCACGAGGCCACAAAATTGATATACACTCTCCCCTGGGGGAGGGGGAAACAAAATCAAGGAAGCCAAAACTTTCCCTTTCTCCAAGAAACTGAAGAAATTCTTACCTTTCTGTACACCAGCATGTTGGGTGACTCGTCTGCCACCCCGTTGCTAGTCTGCCCGTAATTATTCCCCTGGGCCATGTCACCCCACACTTGGTCCGCTCTCAGATACTGGAATTACCGGTCTGCGCGCTGCAAAGGGTTAGGGAGACTTCAGTCAGGTGCGAATGGCGGTGCTCAAGGCGGGGGTGGGGGGTGGGGGGGGGGTAGAGGGGGTGTGTGTGACTTGAATCCTCTTCATAATCCACAGCACCCACCCCACATGGCACATACTTACATGTCGGGGCTGGCTGGAGGAAGCGGCACAGAAATCGATTTAAAAAAAAAAAAAAACTGAATTTACACCTACAGTACCCTCAGGGAGTTGTAAGAAATGACAATCTTTTAGTTAGAATATTCATTTGGCTATGGTTTTAACTGACTTGATCTTCTGGATACTCATTGTAAAAAGTATTTGATGCTCCCCTAAAAAATCCACGGTCACCATTTCTGCGCTCCAGAGTTGTCTTGTCTCCCAATACTTGCATCTCGACTCGATGATGTTTTCCCAAAAGGGCGGAAAGGCAGCACCCTGTGGCAGCACACTCGCTCCCAGGTATCTGGCTACTTTCCCCACAGGCAGCGCCTCAGACAGGCCCATTCCGGCGGCATTCTCCCTTCACTCCCCCGGGTCTCCCACACGGAGCCGGAGGAGCTTCGCCCACTTCCACCTGCCCGCACTGCCCGCCACTGGGTCCCCCCTCCGCTCCACTCCACTTCGGAAGTCAGGACGGAACCCTGCCCAGTCTTTGCCAGAAGGCACCAGAATCCGTCCCGGCCACAGGAGCTGGTGGGAGTCGACCCTTCGGGCAACCACCTGGGTCGCCGTGGGTAGCAGCCTGGCTGCAGGAACCTGACAGCAACCAGTCCAAGAGGAGCAAACCAGCGAGCCCCAGCTCCCGCCGCCGGGCTCTCCCGGCGGTTCAAAAGGAAGCAGTTTCAGCACCGCGGACCTGGGCGAGCGCGGCGCCCGCAGCCCGGCCGGGGCGCGGGGCGCGGGGCTCCCCGGGCGGCCGCGCGGCGGGGCGCCGAGCGAGGGTGGGTGCGGGGCGGGGGCGCGGGGCGCGCGAGATGGCGCCGCCTACCCCCCTCCCACCACCCCTTATTTACCTCCTCGGCCAAGGTCACGGCCCCGCGGCGTCTGCCCTCGCGGGCGGGCTGGGTGCCGGCGCTGTCAGCTGGCGGCAAGCGGAGCAGCGAGGCAGGGCAGCCTCATCACACTCGGCGGATGATGCGGAACCGCGCGGCTCAGGCGACCGCCACCGTGCACAGGCGGCCCCGGCAGCCCGCCGCTCGCGCCCGCTCCCACCCCCCCCCTTCCCGCCGCCTGGCCGGCCCGCTCCCTCCGCCGCCTCTGCTCCCGGGCACGGGGACCCGCCGAGCGCGCGCGGGAGCCGAGACGCCGGCCCGTGCGCGCGACTGGGAGGCGGGAGGAGGGGCGGTCACGTGGGCCGGGCGGCCAGGGGTGCGGGCTCCTGGGCGCCCCGCTCCGCGCGGCCGGCCCGCGGGCCGCCCCACTGGCCGCCCTCGCGTCCCGGCCCCCGCGGGCGCACAGCCCGCCCCGCCGCCGGTGTCCGCGCCGCGGGCGGCCTGGGGACCCGAGCTGGGCGGCGAGCGCCAGCCGGAAGGGCAGGGCGGGCGGGCGGATGGAGGGACGGAGGGATGGAGGGAGCCCCGCGCAGCCGGCGCGTTTCATCACGTGCCTGCTGACTCCGCTGACAGGGCGAGGGCAGCAGATGATTGATTATCGCTGTGCTTAAATGACGAGAGTAGAGAGATACTGAGAAGTCCTAGGAGTGAAGGAAATGGCCAGGACCAATTGAGCCGCTCAGCCCGTTGCCTGCGGCTTTCACAGCTTCCTCCTAAGTTTGAGAAATGGGAACCGATTTGGAGGCTGCCAACTCGAGCTGGAAACCTTGCCACCTGTGAAACTGAAGGGCCATCCCCGCTGCGCGCTGCCTCCTTGGAAGGGAGGTGCTCTCACCCTATCGAAGGTTTCAAAGAGGGCCTGGGGTGCCGATCCCCCGGGATTAGTCTTCAAGTCGCTGTCACGAATTCCTCTGTAAGGATTAGAACGACAGGAAGAAGAAAAATCACTGTTGTCCCAATTACAGTAAGGAAACTTGTGTCTCTGGCTTTCCGGGTCAGATTTGGGAAGCTATAAATACCTGAAGTTTTCTTTCCTCAGCTGGGCCAGGTGTGGGGGAGAGACAGAAGATAACCAAGACAGCCCCTTCCTAACCCCCTAGGTCCAAATAGAATAGAAGTTACCCCTGGTAGGGACGACGAGCACACCCAGAGCCATGTGGTCCAATGCATTTCCCCAGTCCCACCCGGGCAGGCAGGTTGCACCCAAGGAACAAAGAGGTATCTGACCTATCCTCTGTTCTAAATACTACAGGGCAAAGGTTACTATCCCACTGCTTTACACACACCCTAGTCTGACCCATCTCCCACTCCTCCCCAGTTCCCAAAATTTCTGCATTGTGTGCTCTGGAAATTATGCTGTTTTTTACCAAAGCTGCCATTTTTAAAAATTCTTCTCTACTATTTCCTTAACATTCTTGCTGTAGCCAGACCTACCTTTTCCCCTTCAGACCCTCTCTCTTCCCCTTTGCTCAGTCTACTTCTGGGAACTTGACATGAATGGAATTAATACATTTGGAAAGAATAACTGGGCATGCTCACTCAGTTTGACCATTTTTCCTCTTAAGGAGGAACTGCCTGAATGAAGGAAGCAGGTTTCCTCCTTTGCATCACTAGACAAAGGTTGTAACCCTTGGGGGCCCTGCCCATGGACTCAGCACTGATGGATCATTCTCATCAATGAGCAAACTAACAGATAGATTAGAGCCAACTGTATATATTTTATACACAGGGTGTAAAATACACCCCAGCTTCATGGGACCCCATCCATCTATCCATCTATCATACAGATATATGATATGTATATCTATATCAACATATATGTAATCTTGCATAAGGTATCTATATGTAGATATAGCTATGTATAAAATCTTCCTTGACACACTTTCCACTTATTCCTGCCCTATTTTTTGGCTTCCTTTGGCACCAAGAACTTCCTCTCCTTTTATTTTGTCTTGAGCCCATTCTATTCTGTCAACAACCTCCATGTTACTAAACAAATAGTGAATTCTCAATTATCATATCGAATGCCTTTTCAGCAGAAGTAAGTTTATCTCTTTCACATTCTCAAAAACGTTCTACATTTGTCTGCTGGGACACCACTGTCTATTATTTCTCCTCTGCATTACTGGTTGCTATTTCTCAGGCTATTACTTGCTCTTCTTTACCTTTTTCATCCCTAAATTTTGGAGTGCCTCGGATCTCAATCTTTGGGCCTCTTCTCCTCTCAATTTATATGTACTCCCTACATGAGCTAAATCAGATTGCTACTTTTAAATGCTACTAATAACTTTCAAATGTATATGTAGGTCCATGCTCTGAAATCCAGTCAGTCAAGCACCTACCTAATTAACATCTTTACTTGGATATCTAACTGGTGTCTGATTCAGCTTTATGATAACAAGGATATTGTCTATTTAAGATTATATTTTTATGTATTTGAGAGAGAGAGAAAGAGGGAGAGCATGAGCAAGGGGAAGGGCAGAGGGAGAAGCAGACTCCCCGCTGAGCAGAGAGCCCAGACTGACTGACGCAGGGCCAATCCCAGGACCCTGGGACCGTGACCTGAGCCAAAGGCAGATGCTTAGCCAACTGAGCCACCCAGACACCCCGGATATTGTCTGTTTAGCTCATGCCATATATCCCAGGCATAGTACAGTTTCTAGCCCACAGTAGATGCATGTTAACTAAATGAATCAATGTATCTAATGACAATAATCTGATACATAATTTTTATATTTAGTAATACATTGTTTACATTATTATCTCATTTAACCCTCTAAAGCCCTAGTTATAATTGTCATATATTTTACATCACTACACCAATAAGGAAGGGAAGGATCAGAAATGTTAAATAAACTGCCCCAGACAACCCACATAACCACTAAGTGGCTGTGGTAGTTTGTACCGAGTCAACTTGATTAGCTGGAACTACATTTCCCAGCATCCCTCTCCCTGTATTCAAGTGAGTAGAGGAATTTGTGCAAGTTTGGGAAAACAAGAGTAAGACAGCACCTATTCCTCTCTGAAGGTCTTTGCAGTTTGTGTGTTGGCACCTGCTGAGTCCCAGAAGTTTCTCACATGTCATTGTTCTCCCTCACTTCACATTCAGATTGTCCAAGTTCTTTCCCCTCCTGAGCAAGAGTAGCCCCACACACTTCACAAAAGCCTGAATGTGGACCTACAGAGGCAGCAGCCACACAAGACCACAAATTTTCATTGACTTTTCTGCCAGCCCCACCTCATGGTCTCCCTCCTGCACCTGGCCACGCCTGGCCCCCCAGCTTCCCCAGTAAACTTCAACTTGCCCATCCACTTGCCTAAGACCCCAGAGGGGGTTAGTTGTGTCTTTTCTCAGATCTTTCAATTCTTTATTCTGGAAAATAACTTCCCCAGCTTCCCTCACAATTATGTAAGGTTTTGTTCCCATAACACACCCCTTCCTCCATTGTTTTCATAGTGCTTCTACTTCTCTGGTTGAGTGGCTAGGGCAGAGTTCAAATCCAAGTCTTCCAGTCCTTTTCACTATTCCACAAGAAATCCAAGTTAGAGGGACAAAAACCTTGAAACCAATGACACATGAGAGTGCAAAACTGAACAACGAAAGCATGAAAGGAGTTGATGTTCCAACCAGGCTCTTCAAGGACTATTAGGAGGTCTACATGGGAAGGAGTTTCTAGTAAGGCACAAAGGCAAATTCTGAAGCCCATTCGGACAATTACTATAATAAGACTACCATTTCTTGAAGTCATAGTATCTCTAAACACATTAAAATATTCTCAACATTTTTGACAAAATTCACCCCAAAAGCAACGTAAGGAATCTGATGTTCAAGTTAGGAAACTTGACCATGATTGTATACCTTCTAAATATCAGAGTCTGGACTCAAACACACTGCTGTGTGACTCCAAAGCCCTCTGAAAAACATGTGAAAAATGCCTCTAGCAACAGAATGAGTTTTTAAAGATCTGAGGATCTCCCACGGAGACGCCTGTCATTCTATTTTCTGTCTCATCTGTCCTCTCACCTGTCTTCCTTCCATACACCTAATGCACACCTTTCTCTCTGGGCATTAATGACTCAAGGTGGTTTGTGGCTACTTACAGTTGCAAGGCAAATATGGAAGAAGATTCAAGGAATAGCATAGTTCACCATTTCTTCTCCTGTTATGGTTAAGCCTCATTAGACAGCTCATCATTTGTGTTATTGTGCATTGGGACCAAAATTATGTCCATCATCTTAATGTTCCTAGGACTCACATTTTTTCCATATATAACCCTAGGGAATTAGACTAGATTATCTCTCAAAACCCATCTGGATCTTAGAACATAAGATTTTAATATGTTCTCTTTTGTACTTTGCTCATACATAATGGCTCTTTATGTTGTAAACAGCAAACAGCATGGATGTTGTGGGATATTTTTCTGTTCCTTTTCATTCTAAAACCATGTAAATATGTGATCCTCAGTTATCATCATTCAAAATCATTTTTTATCATTTTCCTTATGGACCCTATGTTTTGTGATATTTCTGTCAAACAAATTAAATTGTAAAATGTAATAATGCACCTATTTTTCTATGCCAGATAGAACTTCTAAAAAGTAAAAGCCCTGTTACTTCACTCAGTAAATATAACCCCCCCCCCAATAGCGATATTTGAGGCTTTTGTTGTTGTTGTTTTGTTTGTTTGTTTTTAGCTTCAGCAGTCTTATCTTGGAAAAAAGTAGAATGTGATTTATATTTTTGAGATATTGGACATAGTTGTAGCAGTTTTCTAGGACTGTTGTAACAATGTATCACAGACTGAGAGGCTTAAACAACAGAAATGTATTGTCTCATAGTTCTGGAGACTAGAAGTCCAAAATCAAGGTGTGGCAGAGTTGGTTCCTTCTGAGGACTCTGAAGGAAAGATTTGTTCCAGGCCGATCTCCTTGGCTTGTACATGGCTATCTCTCCCTGTGTCTCTTCACATTGACGTCTGTGTTTGTCTCTGTGTCCAAATTTCCCCTTTGTATAAGGACACCAGTCATATTGGATTTGGGACCACCCTACTGACCTCATTGTAACTTGATTACCTCACTAAAGACCCTACCTCCAAACAAGGTCACACTGTGAGGTACAGGGGGTTAGAACTCCAAAATTATCTTTTTGGGGGATGACACCATGTAACCCATAACAACAGTGTATATTTTTGCAAATCATTAGGGGCTCTAGGATTCCTGAAGTGTGAACTACCTCCTTCCCTCCTTTCATTAAACAGATACTTGTTTATTTGTTGTGCATGAAAATGTGTTTTCATATATATGTTACATAACATATACATATGAAGTATATATAAAGAACATAAAGAAATAAAATAGGTGACTTTTGCCCTCAAGAAATTTCCAGTCTAGTTCAGAGGATAAAATTTCTCTTTTTCCTCACAATTCACAGGCAGTCCAATCCACAGATCCAGTTGGCTCTACCTGCAATCTATGTCCACAATTCTCACCACCTTCTCTGCTCCCACCCTGATTTAAGCCACAATTTAATCTCTCCTGGGTGAAGACAAAGACCCAATTGCTTTCTCTGCCCCCATCCTTTCCCATCTACATCTATTCTCAATGTAGCAGCCAGTGATCACTTTAAAATGAAGTCATGTCACTTCTCCATGTAAAATCCTCCAAAGACACCCCACATCACTCAAAGTATCTTCAAAAAGCTTCTGAGGCCTCATGATCTGACACCATGTTACCTCTTCTGGCCTCAATGTATGCTCTCTCCTTCTTACTCACTCTGTTCCAATCACACTGCCCTCCTTGATTCTTTAAACATTCCTGGCATGCAACTGCCACAGGATATTTGCACTCACTGTTCCTCCTGCCTGGAATGCTCTTCCTTCAGATATTCCTCCCTTTCTTTCTTCAGTTCTTTACTCAAATGGCACCCTCTCAGTGAAGCCTATTCTACATACCTTAATTAAAATTGTGTACTCTCCTGGGTGAAGCCTGGGTGGCTTCAATCAGTTAAGCATCCAACTCTTGGTTTCAGCTCAGGTCATGATCTCAGGGTCATGAGATCGAGCCCCATGTCGGGTTCCATGCTCAGCCTGCTTAAGGTTCTCTCTCTCTCTCTCTCCCTCTGCCCTCGCCTCCACTCACACTTTCTCTCTGAGATAAGAAAAAAAAAGATTATGTACTCTCCTTGCCTCCCCATTCTCATTACACTGTTTATTTGCTTTTCAGAGCATCTATCACCTTCTACCATATTGTACTATTCAGTTCTTGACTGTGTTTGTTGTCTGTCTCCCCCCAGAAGAAATTAAGTTCTGTGAGGTCAGGGATTTTTCCTCTCCTATTCATTGCTGTATTCCCAGGGTCTAGAACAAGATATGGCATATAGGTCACACCCAATAATTATTTGCTGATCTATTGTGAATAAATCCATAAACATGATTCTGTTGAAAGACTGGATGGACTAGAAGAATCCAGTCAACAGCTTTGAACAAAACTGAATTAGCATCAGTGTGGATTGAAATGATCCACCCTTCAAACCTGTTTCTTATGTGTCATAAAGGGGAAGAATAATTTCTTTTCCCACCACGCATTCACTTCACAGAGGAATGGTTGAGAATTTCTTAAATGGTAACGGCATTTTGAATTAAATGGAAAAGGCATTTTGAATTTCTAGGAGAAAGCACTTTATTAATTTGAGGCTTTTATTACATGAAAGAATTGTGAATGACACAGGGGCAAGCAGAAAGAGGAGAACAATGTTGAAGGGATTATACTGTTCACAATACTACATTGACATTTTAGGGGACAATTGATTTGAGATTGATATAAGCAGAGTGAAAAAAAAGAAAAGTGGTTTGAGAAATCTTACCCCAAGGACAGGTTTTTTAAAAATACCTTCTTCTCTGTAGTCAACTCTCAATTATTTATAGAACAATACCCTCATTAATGAATTACTCTCCACTTTTACGATCCTTTTGTCCATTTTATGGACATTTTCCCGCTAATTAGAGCTCCCATAGCAATGTCAGAGGGCTGGCAAAGAAGAGTAAAAACTAAAATTTGTCCTTATCAGGAGTTGATTCCTCTCTCCTTTCTGTTGAAATGTTTAAACTCTGATCTAGATTACTTCCAGAATGACACCATTTTTAAATGTCATACATTTTTCAATTAATTGGAAAATTAGCTGAGCATGTATTATGAGCGAGACACTGCGTAATGTTTGGAAAGAAACAGGGAACATGTTGAGTTTTGTTCCTGCCGTTTCCTTTTTGGCATGGTGGAATAGAACCAGAGATAGCATCAGGACATCTGAGCCCTGACTCCACTGCTTAAAATCTAGGTCACATGGGACAAGTGACTTGACCATCTCAAGCCCCAGTTTCCTTAACTCTAAAACAAAACTTACATCATCTGCTTTCTCTTCCTCTACTGTGAAAACGTTTTTACTCCAGGGCAAAGGAAGTTATTTGGAAAGACAGTCTGGTAGTGATCATATTGACCACATCAGGAGAAGCAGTGGTCTAGAAACAGACCATCACTTCTGCTGTTCAAACACCAGGGGTGGCTAAAGCTACAGCAATTGAAAACAGTCCATCCAACAGGCAGTGTATGGTATCTAGAATGTAGTAAAAACCAAGTGACAGGATCAGAATGGCATAACAAGGGATCCAAGTTAGTGCCCCTGCAGAATGGCTAAGCATGGCAAGAATAGGCCACATCTGGAGTTTCAGCAGACAACAGGGCTGGTGTTGGGATGCCTGGGAGCAGAGCACCCCCAGCCAGAGGAGGGCCACTGGGGTTGTGACCCCAGAAGGTGGGAAAACACAGAGCAACTCATTTCCTATTTGGTTTCTAAACACTTAGCTGGGAACAGTCTTCAAATTGGAAATGATAGAAGATATGATTAGAAGAATAAATAATAAAAATGGGAGGGATAATCCTCACATAATAAACAGAGAAACCAGACTTTGATGAAGGGAGCTTACTTCCTCAAGGTTACATGTCTCAGCAGAGTTAGAGCCAGGACTTCACGCCAGTCTTACATCCCAAATTTCACATTATGTGATGTTGCCTCTAAGAAGCAACCAGGACTCAGGCTATGGGAAGAAGTGGTAAAAGGGTACTCAATTGTTTTGAAAAGTTTGCCTCCAGAGTCAGAGCAGTTCCCGTCATTTGCCCTAAGAGAAACTGGAAATGAAATTCTCAGGAACTTCTGAAGTGTGGTAGAGAAAAGATAGCAAAATAGAGTCAACTTGCCTCAAGGGAGAAAATGGATACCCAAATTAAGTTGGTACACAGACCTTGTCCATAGGAATGCTTTATCATAGAATTCAATAAAGTGTTAGGAAGGCACAAGAGATGGGAGTCAATGACATGTTATCAGAGTCTTTAAAACTGATGGGAATCTCCCAGATGGACAAAGAGGAGGAATAGCACAGAAGCACTTCAGGTGGGTGGAATAAAATGTGTTGAATTACAGAAACATGAGTAAGGATGAATGTTTGATGAACAGCAAAAAGTTTGGTATGGCTGGTTTCAAAGAGAGGGAATGCTTTGGATGGAGACGAAGCTGGTATATAAATTGGGGGCAGATTGTGAACAACCCACAGCTCATGCTGAAAAGTTTGGGCTTTAAGCAATCAAAAAGTGGATGAGTTTTGAAAACTTAAAGAGAAAAGTGGTGATCACAAAGAGCCAATGAGGGCCCGCCAAGCACATGTCACACAGACTAGCTTTGTGTCCTCTGGAAGTATGGTCTCTACACTGACAAATGAGGCCTATATGACAACAATATATGTTATTCAGCAAGGCATGCAACAGTTTCTTCTGTAATAACTTTGTAAATGTGACCGTAAAATCAGAGTTTAAATAACAGGCTAAATAAGGTCGGCAACAAGAGCACTGATTAATTGACCAGGACACACCCAAAAGGAGAACTTTATGGGGAAGATTCAGAACTCTGACCTTAGAATTTCCCTGTTCTAACTGGGCATGTGCACAGTGACTCTATTACAGGTATAAACAGCCCACTTATCAAATTTATAAATGGCATAAAGCTATGAGGACTAGCTAATGCACTGGAAAATGGCAGAGGAACCCAAAGAGATCAAGGCAGGCTAAAAAGATGGAGTGAACCACGTAAAAGGGAAAATAGCAAGGAGAAAGAGTAAGCCTTGTATCCAGATGGAAGAGAGCTGGCTTAGCACTAAAATACAGCATGGGAAAGATGTGACTGAACATCAGTTTAAATGAAAAAGACAGTAGGTTTTTGTTTGTTTTGGTTGTAGTTGAAAGCAAACTCAATATTGTTCAAAAAGAGCACACATCTGCCCCAAAAAAGCCATTCTGATGACTGAAAGAAAGAGACACTTTGTCAGTGAAAAAAAAAGGGGGGGGGGGCTTGGATGATTTGGGATAATTATCTGAAAACATTAAAGGACTCTCAGGTGGAAAAAGAATCAAACAATCTTTCAAGCCCCAGAGGACAAACTTTAACAGGTAACAGTCTCAGGCAGATAGATTTCAGTTCAACACCAGGAAGTACTTTCTAACAGTTGTTTATCCTTAAGGAAGAGGTCAGTTGCACGTCCCTGGAGGTGTCTGCGGGCACCTGGCTGACCCCGGTCTGCAAGAGCAAGTTGCTACATTGAGAATGCTGGCGTAGGTGACCTCCATGATCTCTGACTACAAGATGAGATGGCATGGGAGGAAGTGATTTGAAAACTGAACACTACCATTTTCCCAGGAAACTTTAAAGTGATTTTTGATCTAAACTGAGACAAGAATGATATGAGATATTTAAAGTGACAGCTGAGTGATACCAATAACACGGTCTCTCTTTGAGTTCATTTCGGGCTTCAGTGGTGTCAGGGAAGACCTCATATGGGAAAGGGCACTTACTTAGCTTTGAACATTGGGTAGATGGAAAGGGGATGCAGTGGCTGTTGCTCAAGTGAGACCATGACAGACGCTGCACGCCCAGGAATATTTATTATCTATCTTCATTTGGTTGTTTTTTTTACCAACTGGTTGTCTTAAATGCACCTGCCAGTCAGCAGCTTATAGGTCCTCAGGACATGCTGATTTTATTGTCAGGGCAAAAGGACACCTGCTCACCCCAAGCCAAGCCTCACTTGTAATTCCCTGATTCTCCATCATCTCTATTTGTAAATATTGCCTAGCACTTCCAGCTAGCCAAGCATTGGCACTACTGAATTTCTATAAACTTAACTTGTGTTAAGAAGAAGAAATAGTGGGGTGCCTGGGTGGCTCAGTCAGTTGGGCATCTGCCTTTGGCTCAGGTCGTGATCCCAGGGTCCTGGGATCAAGCCCCACATCGGACTCCCTGCTCAGTGGGGAGTCTGCTTCTCTCTTGGCCCCTCTCCCCTGCTCATTCTCTCTCTCTCTCTCTGTCTGAAATAAATAAATAAAATCTTAAAAGAAGAAGAGAAGAAGAAGAAGAAGAAGAAGAAGAAAAGAAGAAGAAGAAGAAGAAATAGTGAAAGGGGAAAAAAAAAGACGGAATGGAAAGCCTTACTTAAATTTCTTAATACACTCCTATAATTGATAGAAAAACATTTAGGAACTTGACCCTAAGTTGGTTTCCTATGTCCATCAACTTTGAATATCATAAGAAGGTGAATACTATAAGAAGAACAACGCTGTAATTGTAAGACTGAATTAGGATTCTCTGCGTGTTGTGTGCTTTTCTGTTACTACATTAGCCACCTTCTCTGCAGCTTTCAATCTACTTGGCACAGGGCAGTGTTCTATAATCTCCTAAATATTAGACCCTTTTCTTTCTTATCATGGGTTATTCCGTGGATAATTGTTCAAGGTATGAAAATCCATATGATTTACCTTTGATTAATAGAGCTCATTAACTAGATACTTGGAAAACAAAGCTGTTTTTTTTCAAGATTCCCAGTGTGGACTGTGAGCACCTGGGAACCCAATCCCCCCTGAGCAGCAGGCCAAGGCCCTGGGTCCATCTCTTACAGTCCCCTCGGACTTCTGAACACAGGTCACTGAGCCTCCCAAACACCTCAGCTCTTAAATCTAACAACTGTCTACTTCCTGATTGGCAAAAAAGTTTTGGGTTTAGTTTTTTTTCAGATGTTTGAGCTCTGCATCTTGAGAAAGAGGTGACCCCTGGCGGGATCAGCAGAAGAAATGCTAGGATGAGCAGCCCTCCCCTTGCAAGGGCCATGGCAGTCCGGGCCTGCAGACTGATCTGGCCTAAGGCACTCCTTCTCTTCCCAGACCCATATGTGAAAGTGCCAAATTCAGGTGGCCCATGTAAACACAGTCCCCCATCCCAAAGAAGCATAAGTTGGACTCAAACACCACCGACACAATTTTATCCTGATTGAGGGAAGAACAGTCTTGCCAGAAGCCCCTTAAGAGAGGACCCAGAGTTCTCCACTCAGCCACTTAAGCTGGAGGGAAGCTGAGCAGCCACCAGAAGAACTCCTGCAGATGACCCAACATCTGCCTCAGATATTCAGTATTTCTCTGAATCAATCAATCCTTTATTCATTAAGCATCTACCCTATGCCTAAGAAGTTTCTGAATGAATGTCACAGCTCAAGTAGATGCAGAATTCTCTAGACCCAAAACAGGAACATCAGAGAGCCACTGAAGTGCCCCAGAGGACTTCTCTTCCTGATTCACCTTCTTTGCTGCCCCGATACCCCCTCTGTCCTATGCTGAACTCATCCAGTTCAATGGCTTTAAATGCTGATATGCTAATGTCACCCTAATCTACATGGCCGGTCCTGATTTCTCCTACCTTGGTGCTCCACACTCATATTTCCAACTGTTTACTTGACATCTTCACTGGGACACACTTACTAGCCATTTCCATTAAAGAGGTTCAAGACAGAACTAGTTTCCCAACCTACATCCTTAATTTTTCCTTTCCCAGAATTCCCCATATGAGTAAGTAAGGCATTCTTTTCCCAGTTTCACAAGAAAGAGCGAAGAATCATTCAAGTAAATCATAATCCTTCTCTTTTCCTCACTTACAAGTCCTGTCAATATAGATCAAAATAAACATCTTGTCAAGATAATTCAATTCTCCTACTATGCCTGCTACCTCCTCATTTAAGACATTAACATCTCCTACCTAAACTACTTAAGTAGCCTCCTGACTAGTCTTAGCATTAGCATTCTCCAGATAAGACCAGAGTGGTATATTTAAAATATGTAACATACCATGCTGATGTTCAGCAGCTTAAATCCTTCAATAGCTTCTCAACTCCCTTAGAATAAAATCCAAACCTTTCACTCTGACCTACAAGACCTTAAGTCATCTTACCCCTCATGACCTCTCCAAGTTCATTTTATGTTCATTCCTTTACACTCAAAATTCAAGAGGTGATCATCTCTATATCTTTTTTAATATTCTTTTTTAAATTTAATTTTATTATGTTATGTTAGTCACCATACATTACATCATTATTTTTTATGTAGTGTTCCATGATTCATTGTTTGCGTATAACACCCAATGCTCCATTCGGTACGTGCCCTCTCTAATACCCATCACCAGGCTAACCCATCCCCCCACCCCCTCCCCTCTAGAACCCTCAGTTTGTTTCTCAGAGTCCATAGTCTCTCACGGTTCGTCTCCCCCTCAGATTTCCTCCCCTTCATTTTTCCCTTCCTACTATCTTTTTTTTTTTTTTAACATATAATGTATTATTTGTTTCAGAGGTACAGGTCTGTCATTCAACAGTCTTACACAATTCACGGCGCTCACCATAGCACATACCCTCCCCAGTGTCCATCACCCAGCCACCCCTTCCCTCCCACCTCCCACCACTCCAGCAACCCTCAGTTTGCTTCCTGAGATTAAGAGTCTCTTATGGTTTGTCTCCCTCTCTGGTTTCATCTTGTTTCATTTTCTCCTCCCTTCCCCTATGATCCTCTGTCTTATTTCTCAAATTCCTCATATCAGTGAGATCATATGATACTTGTCTTTCTCTGATTGACTTATTTCGCATAACATAATACCCTCTAGTTCCATCCACACCATTGCAAATGGCAAGATTTCAGGTTTTTGGGGGGCACGTGGTTGGCTCAGTTGGTTAAGCAACTGCCTTCGGCTCAGGTCATGATCCTGGAGTCCCGGGATCGAGTCCCGCATTGGGCTCCCTGCTCAGCAAGGAGCCTGCTTCTCCCTCTGACCCTCCCCCCTCTCATGTACTCTCTCTCATTCTCACTTTCTCAAGTAAATAAATAAATCTTTAAAAAAAAAAAAAGATTTCAGGTTTTTTTGATGGCTGCATAATATTCCAGTGTGTGTGTATGTGTGTGTGTGTGTGTGTGTGTGTGTGTGTGTGTATACCATATCTTCTCTATCCATTCATCTGTTGATGGACATCTTGGCTCTTTCCACAGTTTGGCTATTGTGGACATTGCTGTTATAAACATTGCGGTGCACGTACCTCTTCGGATCACTACATTTGTATCTTTGGGGTAAATACCCAGTAGTGCAATTGCTGGGTCATACGGTAGCTCCATTTTCAACTTTTTGAGGAACCTCCATACTGTTTTCCAGAGTGGCTACACCAGCTCGCATTCCCACCAACAGTGTAGGAGGGTTCCCCTTTCTCCGCATCCTCGCCAACATCTATCGTTTCCTGACTTGTTAATTTTAGCCATTCTGACTGGTGTGAGGTGGTATCTCATTGAGATTTTGATTTGGATTTCCCTGATGCTGAGTGATGTTGAACACTTTTTCATGTGTCTGTTGGCCATTTGTAGATCTTCTTTGCAGAAATGTCTGTTCATGTCTTCTGCCCATTTCTTGGATTGGATTCATGATTGGATTATTTGTTCTTCAGGTGTTGAGTTTGGTAAGTTCTTTATAGATTTTGGATACTATCCCTGTATCTGATACGCCATTTGCAAATATCTTCTCCAATTCTGTCAGTTGTCTTTTGGTTTTGTTGGCTGTTTCCTTTGTTGTGCAAAAGCTTTTTATCTTGATGAAAAGAAAAAAATATCTGTTAGTTTTTACTGTACAGCTCTAAAATTATTATTGTAAATTACTTCATAGCTTTGTTTTGAGTCTTATAAAAATGTTTATGTACAACATATATAACAAGTGTGTGTTAAATTCAGACTTGAAAATTTCCAAATTTTACCGAATTACAACAGTCTATGTATTTAGCCTTATTTTAATATAACTCATCACTATATCTTTTTATTGCAAATTTAAACATCCCTTATTCCTTTTTTTAAAGATTTATTTATTTACTTATTTATTTTAGAGAGAGTTGGAGAAAGCACACATGAACGTAAGCAGGGCAAGGGGCAGAGGGAGAGGGAGAGAGAATCCTTGAGCAGACTCCCTGTTGAGCTGAGCATGGAGCCCTGAAATCATGACCTGAGTCAAAATCAAGAGCCAGCCACTTAACAAACTGAGCTTCCCAGGTGCCCCTAAACTTCTCTTATTCTTGAAAGGCTTAAATATGATAAAAGTTAAAAGCACCTACTTTCTTGAGCATTATTTTTCATTACTATCACTCTGATTAGTAAACCAAAGATTTGGAAATACTTTTCCACTAACTGGAGAATTCTTTAGACCAAGGATAATAGTGGCAGCTTCACACCAACACATTTGTGGGATTTGGCAGAGAACACAGAAACCGGTTTGAAGGATGGTTTTTGTCCCACAGCAGATTTCCTATTTTCCTAATTCTTTAAGCTTATGAATAATTTATTGAACAGTCTGAACCTGCTGTAGAGACAATTTTTTTTTAAACCTCTGCTCTTCGCCTTCAACTGTTCTGTGACAAATCTCCCATTTTCCCCCTTAGTGGAATCTCAGGCAGGTCCAAAGCCTTGGTTTAAAACTTTGTAATCACATTGAATTTAACACTCACTTCCTCCTAGCCCAGACTGATTTAGACTTGAGGGACCAGGAGTGATGGGATTGCACTTCTCTTTTATACCTCTCCTCTCCCTTCTTGTGTGCTAGGAATTGATGCTGCTATTGTCCTCTCTTAAGCAATGGTTGCTGCTTCTCCTTCATGGCTGTCTGTGTAGTGAGTGCTCAGATGGTGGCTCCTCTGTGGGGCCCATGTTCAAGTCTTGTGGAAGGCCCTTTTGGAAGGGGCCTCTGACCTACAGAGTTCCCTGATGTAGGAGATTCATTCTTGCTTGGTCTGACCTCTTCTTACTCCCATAAGTTCCCACCTTGGTGATCTATTCCAGAACAGCCCAGTGGTGAGGGTCCCTTACCTAATGGCCATCCTTTTTGAGTGGGATACCTGCAAGAAGGCTCAATCTTGGCTACTTTTGTTGTGTCTACTGTTCTATGAGAAATCATCATATCCTTGACTATTCAAATTAGGGAATTCAAACTGTCACCTGCTACTCCACTTTCCATCTGCCACTTCTCCAATTCTCTTTTCCCCCTGCTCCCATAGGCATGGAAGCTTGTCACCACTTACTCAGCAACCATTCACCTAGAAGTAAGATGTTAGTTTCCCCTTCTTCCAAGCCCCCCAATCAGTATGAGTAGTTCTCCTGGGTCATCCATCATTTGGTGTTGGGGGTGGAAAATCCTCAGAACTTCCCAAATAGTTCAGCATTCTTTATTTTATTATTGGTGTATAATTGACACACAATATCCTATTAGTTTCAGGTGTATATCATAGCCATTCAATATTTTTACACATTAAGAAATGATCCCCATGAGAAGTCTAGTTATCATTTATCACCACACAAAGTCATCACAATATTATTGACTATATGCCCTATGCTCTACTTCACATCCCCATGACTTACTTGTTTTAATAGCTGAAAGTCTATACCTCTTAGTCCCCTTCACCGGTATCACCCACCCCCACAACCCATTCCCCTCTGGTAACCAACAGCTTTTTCCCATGTCTATGGGTTTGTTTGTTCATTTGTTTTATTTTTAGATTCTGTATGTAAGTGAGATTATGTGGTATTTGTCTTTCTCAGTCTAACTTATTTCACTTAGTATAATACCATCCAGGTCCATCCATGTTGTCACAAATGGCAAGATCTCATTCTTTTTATGGCTGAGTAATATTCCATTATGTATACATCTATATATATCTATATCTATCTGTGATATATATATATGTATGTATATATATATATATCTCATTTTCTTTATCCATATATTAGTCGATGGATACTTGGACTGCTTCCATATCTTGGCTATTGTAAATAATGCTACAATGAACACATGAGTGCATATATCTCTTCAAATTGGTGTTTGTATTTTCTTTGCAAAATACCCAAAAGTGGTATTGCTCGATCATATGATATTTCTATTTTTATTTTTATTTTTTTAAGATTTTATTTATTTGTCAGAGAGAGGGAGAAAAGCAGGAGGAGAACAGCAGACAGAGGGAGAAGCAGGCTCCCCACTGAGCAGGGAGCCCGATGTGGGACTTGATCCCAGGACTCTGGGATCATGACCTGAGCCAAAGGCAGACTCTTAACTAACTGAGCCACCCAGGCCTCCCAATATTTCTATTTTTAATCTTTTGAGGAATATCTATACTGTTTTCCATAGTGGCTGCACCAATTTAAATGCTTACCAATAATGTATGAGGGTTCATTTTTCTCCATATACTCGTCAACACCTGCTATTTTTTGTCTTTTTAATAATAGCCAATCTGACAAGTGTGAGGTGATGTCTCATTGTCATTTTGATTTTCATTTCCTTGATGATCAGTGATGTTTAGCATCTTTTAACATGAAAAGATGCTTTTCACATGGTTTGTTGGATATCCAGCTGTCTTCTTTGGAAAAATGTCTACTCAAGTCTTTTATCCACTTTTAATCTTTTTTGTATTTTTGATATTAAGTTGTATATGTTCTTTATATATCTTGGATATTAACTCTTTATTGGATGTATAATTTGCAAATATCTTCTCCTATTCACTAGGTTGCTTTTTTAATTTGTCGATGGTTTCCTTCACTGTGCAAAAGTTTTTTAGTTTAATGTAGTCCTATTTCTTTGTTTTAGCTCTTGTTGCCATTGCCTGAGACTGCTCCCCCAAAATATTGCTAAAACCTATGTCAAAGAACTGTCTATGTTTTCTTCTAGGGCTTTAATGGTTTCAGGTCTTACATTCAAGTCTTTAATCCATTTTAAAGTAATTTTCCATATAATATAAAATTGTGGTCCAGTTTCATCCTACTGCATATAGCTGATCAGTTTTCCCGATACCGTTTATTGAAAAGACTGTCTTTTCCGCCATTGTATAGTCTTGCCTCCCTTGCCAGAGATTAATTAATCATATATGTGTGGCTTTATTTCTGGACTCCCTATTTTATTCCATTGATATATGTGTCTGTTTTCATGCCAGTATGGTACATTTTGATTACTATAGTTCTGTAGTATATTTTTGAAATCAGGGATTGTGATACCTGCAGCTTTGTTCTCCTTTCTCAGGGCTGTTTTGGCTATTTGAGCTCTTTTGTGGTTCTTACAAATTTCAGTATTCTTTGTTCTAGTTATGTGAAAGATGTTATTGGTATTTTGATAGGGATTGCATGGAATCTTTAGATTGATTTGGGTAGTATGGACATTTTGGCAATATTAGTTCTTCCAATCCATGAGCATGTATATTTTTTCATTTATTTCTGTCATTTTTAATTTCATCATTGTCCTCTAGTTTTTAGAGTACAGGTCTTTCACCCTCTGGTTAAATTTATTCCTGGGTACTTTATTCTTTTTATACAATTATAAAAGGGATTGTTTTCTTAATTGCTCTTTCTGGTGGCTCATTAGTAACGTATAAAAATGCAACCAATTTCTGTATGTTATTTTTGTATCATGTGACTTTACTGATTTCATTTATTAGTTCTAATAGTGTTTTGGTGGGGTCTTTAGTGTTTTCCATATATAGTATTATATCATCTGCAAATTCCGACAATTTTACTTCTTCCTTTCCAAATTCGGACAATTTTACTCCTTCCTTTCTTGTCTTTTATTTCTTCTTCATGCCTAATTGCTCTGGCAAGGACTTGTGTACTATGTTGGAAAAAAGTCATAAGAGTGAGCATCCTTGTCTTGTTCCTAATCTTAGAGGAAAAGCTCTCAGCTTTTCACTGTTGACTATGATGTTAGTTGTGGGCTTGTCATATACAGTCTTTATTATATTGAGTTATGTTCCTTCCATATTCATTTTGTTGAGAGTTTTCATCATAAACTGATGCTGAATTTTGTCAAATGCTTTCTCTGCATCTGTTGAGATGATCCTTAATATAATTTTTTTATCCTTGATTTTGTTAATGTGGTGCTTCATGTTGCTTGATTTGCAGATGTTGAACCATTGTTGTAACCCTGAAATAAATCCCACTTGATTGTGGTGTATGATCCTTTTAAGGTATTGTTGAACTCGATTTGATAATATTTTGTTGAGAATATTTGTATCTATGTTCTTCATGGTTCTTGGCCTATAATTTTCTTTTTTCATGATGTCATTGTCTGGTTTGGGTATCAAGGTAATGTTGCTCTCATAGAATGTGTTTGGCTGCATTCCTTTCTGTTTAATCTTTTAGAATAATTTGAGGATAGGTACTAACTCTTTTTTAAATGTCTGGTAAAATTCACCTGTGAAGCCATCTGGTTTTGGGCTTTTGTTTTTTGGCAGTTTTTAAATTACTGATTCAATTAAATTACTTATAATCAGTCTATTCAGATTTTGTATTTCTTCAAGATTCAGTCTTGGAGGGCTGTGTATATCTAAAAATTTATCCATTTCTTTTAGGTTTTCTAATTTGTCAGTGTACAATTTTTTATAGTGGTCTCATGATTCTTTGGACTTCTGTGGTGTCAGTTCTAACTTTTCCTTAATTTCTGATTTTAGGGGCGCCTGGGTGGCTCAGTCGTTAAGTGTCTGCCTTCGGCTCAGGTCATGATCCCAGAGTCCTGGGATCAAGCCCCACATTGGGCTCCCTGCTCCACAGGAAGCCTGCTTCTCCCTCTCCCACTCCCCCTGCTTGTGTTCCCTCTCTCTCTGTGTATCTCTCTGTCATATAAAAAAAGAATTCTGATTTTATTTACTTGGACCCTCTCTCTCTTTCTTTCTTTTTCTGGGTGAATCTGGCTAGAGGCTTGTCAATTTTACTCATGTTTTCAAAGAATCAGCTTTTATTTTCACTGAACTTTTCTATTGTGCTTATAGTCTCTATTTCATTTATTTCTGCTCTATCTTTATTATTTCCTTCCTTTTAAAAACTTCAGGCTTCAAACTGTGGAAGGAGCTGAGATGCCCTTCAACAGACGAATGGATAAAGAAGATGTGGTCCATATATACAATGGAATATTACTCAGCCATCAGAAAGGATGAATACCCACCGTGCATCGACATGGATGGAACAGGAGAAGATTATACTAAGTGAAATAAGTCAAGCAGAGAAAGACAATTATCATATGGTTTCACGTATATGTGGAACATAAGGAATAGCATGAAGAACTTTAGGAGAAGGAAGGGAAAAATGAAGGGATGGAATCAGAGGGAGAGACAAACCATGAGAGACTATGGACTACTGGAAGCAAACTGAGGGTTTCAGAGGGGAGGGGGTTGGGGGGATGGGTTAGCCCGGTGTTGGGTATTAAGGAGGGCAGGTATTTCATGGAGCACTGGGTGTTATACGCAAACAATGAATCATGGAACACTACATCAAAAACTAATGGTGTACTCTATGCTGACTAACATAACATAAAAAAACAAAACAAAACAAAACAAAAAAAACCTTTGGTCTTCACTTGTTCTGTTTCTAGTTCCCTTAGGTAGGAAGTTAGATTATTTATTAGGAATATTTCTTATTTCTTTATTGAGGTAGATTTTATCACTATGAACTTCCCTCTTAAAACTGCTTTTGCTGTGTCTTATAGACTTCGGAAAATCGTGTTTTTATTTTTATTTGTCTCAAGGTATTTTTAAATTTCCTCTCTGTTTATTTTTGTTTTCTTTACTCATTGGTTGTTTAGTAGTATGTTGTATAGCTTCCACATTTTTTTCCCACATTTTATTCTTGTAATTGATTTCTAGTTTCATACTGTTCTGGTCAGAAAAGATGCTTGATATGATTTCAATCTTCTTGAATTTATTGAGGCTTGTTTTGTGGCCTAACATATGATTTCTCCTGGAGAATATTCCATGTGCACTTGAGAAGAATGTTTGGGGATGAAATGTTCTGCACATATTTATTAAGTCCATCTGGTCTAATGTGTCATTTAAGGCCAATCTTTCATTATTGATTTTCTATCTGGATGATCTTTCCATTGATGTAAGTAGGGTATTAAAGTCCCCTAATATTATGTATTACTGTCAGTTTCTCCCTTTATGTCTGTTAAAATTTGTTTTATACATTTAGGTGCTTCTATGTTGGATGCATAAACATTTATGAATGTTGTATCCTTTTTAGATTGAACCCTTTTTCATTATATAATACTTTTCTTTGTCTTTTGTTAAAGTCTTTGTTTTAAAGTTTATTTTGCCTGATATGAGTATTGTTATTTCTGCTTTTTTCATTTCCATTTGCATGGAATATCTTTTTAAATCCCTTCACTTTCAGTCTGTTTGTGTCTTTAGATCTGATGTGAGGCTCTTGTGGACAGTATATAGATGGGTCTTGTGTTTTTAAATCTGTTCAGCTACCTTATGTCTTTTGATTAGAGCATTTAGCCCATTTACATTTAAAATAATTATTGATAGGTATGTGCTTATTGCCATTTTTGTTGATTGCTTTCTGATTGTTTTTGTAGTTCTTCCCTGTTCCTTTCTTTTTCTTTTGATCTCTTTCCTTAGGGTTTGATGGTTTTCTTTAGTGTGATGTTTGGGCTCCTTGCTCTTTATTTTTGTGTATCTATTGTAGGTTTGTGGTTACCAGGACATTCATATATATTGAGAGAGAGAGAGAGAGATAACAGACTATTTTTAAACTGATAGTTGCTTAAGATATGGACCCTCAACTCTATGGTCAAATAATCTTCAACAAAGCAGGAAAAAATATGCAATGAAAAAAAGACAGTCTCTTCAATAAATGGTGCTGAGAAAATTGAACAACCACATGCAGAAGAATGAAACGACCATTCTCTAACACCATACACAAAGATAAACTCAAAATGGATGAAAAACCTCAACGTGAGACAGGAATCCATCAAAATCCTAGAGGAGAACATAGGCAGTAACCTCTTTGACATCGGCCACAGCAACTTCTTTCAAGATACATCTCCAAAGGCTAGTGAAACAAAAGCAAAAATGAACTTTTGGGGCTCCATCAAGATAAAAAGCTCCTGCACAGCAAAGGAAACAGTCAACAAAACAACGAGGCAACCCACAGAATGGAAGAAGATATTTGCAAATGACATTACAGATAAAGGGCTGGTACCCAAGATCTATAAAGAAGTTCTCAAACTCAACACCCAAAAAGTAAATAATCCAGTCAAAAAATGGACAGAAGACATGAACAGACACTTCTCCAAAGAAGACATACAAATGGCTAACAGACACATGAAAAAATGTTCATAATCATTAGCTGTTAAGGAAATTCAAATCAAAACCACATTGAGATACCACCTTACACCAGTTAGAATGGCAAAAATTGACAAGGCAAGAAACAACAAATGTTGGAGAGGTTGTGGAGAAAGGGGAACCCTCTTACACTGTTGGTGGGAATGCAAGTTTGTACAGCCACTTTAGAAAACAGTGTGGAGGTGCCTCAAAAAATTAAAAATAGAGCTACCCTATGACCCAGCAATTGCACTCTTGGGTATTTATCCCAAAAACACAGATGTAGTGAAAAGAAGGGCCATATGCACCCCAATGTTCATAGCAGCAATATCTGCAATAGCCAAACTGGAAAGAGCTGGGATGCCCTTCAACAGATGAATGGGTAAAAAAGATGTGGTCCATATATACAATGGAATATTACTCAGCCATCAGAAAGGATGAATATCCAACTTTTACATCAACATGGATGGGACTGGAGGAGATTATGCTAAGTGAAATAAGCCGAGAAAGTCAATTATCATATGATTTCACTTATTTGTGGAACATAAGAAATAGCATGGAGGACATTTGGAGAAGGAAGGGAAAAATGAAGGAGGGGAAATCAGAGGGAGAGATGAACCATGAGAAACTATGAACTCTGAGAAACAATCTGAGGGTTTCAGAGAGGAGGTGGGTGGGGGAATGGGTTAGCCCGGTGATGGGTATTAAGGAGGGCACATACTGCATGGAGCACTGGGTGTTATGTGAAAACAATGAATTGTGGATCACTACATCAAAAACTAATGATGTATTGTATGGTGACTAACAACATTAAAAAAAAAAGATTAAACGCATTCTAAAAACACTATATCTTTATTCCCCCCTCCATGTTTTGTTTTTCACGTCATATTTTACATTTTTTTTATTTCATGTATCCTTAACTGTTTTAGTTATAGTCAATTTTACTATTTTTATCTTTTAATCTTCATATTAGCTTTTCAAGTTGTTGATCCACTGCCTTCACTATATATTGTCTTTACCAGTGACATGTATTTCTTTCATATACTTTCTTATTTCTAGTTATAGCCTTTTCTTTTCTACTTAAAGAAAACCCTTTAACATTTCTTCTAAGGCTGGCTTAGTGGTGATGAGCTCCTTTAGTTTTTGCTTGCCTGGGAAACTCTTTATCTCTCCTTCAATTCTGAATGATAATCTTGCCAGGTAGAGTGTTCTTGGGTGTAGGTTTTTCCTTTTCAGCATTTTAAATATGTATTGGCACTCCTTCTTGGCCTACAAAGTTTCTGCTGAAAAATCAGCCAGTAGTTGAATGAGATTTCTTTTGTATGTGACTGTTTTTCCCTTGTTTCCTTTGATATTATCTCTTCATCTTTAACTTTTGCCATTTTAACTATAATATGTCTTGGTGTGAATCTCTTTGTGTTCATCTTGTTTACAATTCTTGTGTTTCTTGGACCTGGATGTCTGTTTCTCTCCCCAGGTGAATGAAGTTTAGAGCCATTATTTTTTCAAGTAAGTTTTTTGCCCTTTTCTCTCTCTCTCTTCTCCTTCTGGGACCCCTATATTATGAATATTAGTACTCCTGATGTTGTCCTAGAGGTCCCTTAAACTATCCTCATTTTTTAAAATTCTTTTTTCCTTTTGTTGTTCTGAGTAATTTCCACTGGTCTGTTTTCCAGATTGTTGATCCATTCTTCTGCATCATAGTGTATTTTTCAAAGAAGTTATTGTATTCTTCGTCTCTGATTCTTTTTTATATTTTCTACTACTTTGTTGAGGTTCTCACTATGTTCCTCCATTCTTCTGCTGAGTTCATTGAGCATCTTTATGACTGTTATTTTGAGCTCTTTATCAGGTAAATTATTTATCTCTGATTCATCAGCGTCCCGCCCCCCCCCCCCCCCCCCGTGGTTTTAACTTGTTCTGTCATTTGGAATATATTCCTCTGTCTTCTTATTTTGCTTGTTTCTGTGTTTGTTTCTATGAATTGGGCAGAACAGCTACATTTCCTCATCTTGAAAGAGTGACTTTGTGTAGGAGTATCTCCTGCGTAGACTGCATGTGCCCAGTGACTTTCACAGACCAGCTGGAGTGGAAGCACATGTGGTGGGTGGGTGGGTCCCAGGGCATACTTGGTTAATAGGCTAGAGCTGATGCAGGCACAATTGGGGGGGTGGGGTCCCAGATCACACTGCACCAGTCTGCTTTGGCAGGATGGTTGGAGCTGGTACAGTCTGGAGTTCCCAAGGCATACCATGCCAGGGCCTGGACAGATATTTGGAGCTGGGGCAGGTGCAGGCCAGGGGATCCCAGGGAACTCTGTGCCAGAGCAGTCTTAGCAGGACAGCTGGTACTAGAGTGGACAGGTGACAGGGTGAGACACATTACAGCCACCTTGGCAGGATGGCTGGAGCTGGGACTGGAGCAGATTGGGGGGGGGGCAAGTCATACCACACTGTGGTCACGTTGGAAGCATAACTAAATCTAGTGTGGGCCAGGGGCCCAGGGCATGCTGGGGCATCCTAGCAGGCTACCTAGATTTCCTGGACCCTGGTCCCACCCACACTATTTAGGTGGATGGGGAGCATAAATAGTGATTGTCAGCATCTGTGACTCTGGAGAGAGTTCTAGCAGTACCCCATCTGCTTGTGTCCAATGCTCTAGGGTTAATAAATAGATTTTCTTCACTTATAGTCTAATTGCCTTTTAAGCCACTTTTTTTTTTTTTCTGTGCCTAATGGGTGATGGGGTTAGTCTGTGCATGGGCCCTTCAGTGTTATTTCTCCCTACTGTAGTTTGCTGCATTGGCAGTGGTGTTCCCATCATTAGTGTATCTCTGTCCTATCCTTTCTCTCTGTGGTTCTTCCATTTTTTGATGTGCAGAACTGGTTAAATCAGCCCTCAGTTCTTCTTTCAGGAGGAAAATTTGTAGGTGAATATTTTGTGTGACCATGAAAGGAAGGAAGTTCAGGGTCTTCCTACCATCTTGGACTGTGCTCAATTATCTCCCTCTTATACAAGCTGTTTCAGGGAATAGAAAATGAGGTAAAGTCAGCGAGTGTATAAATCTAGTGTAACCTAATATCAAAACTGGACAAGGATAGGACAAAGAGAGCACATGATCAACCAATCTCATTTGTGGTCCAAGAGTCAAAGAAAAGATAAAATAATAATTTATTAAATGTAGTATGTATCAAACCCAGCACATTTCTTTTTTTTTTTTTTTTTTTTTTAAGATTTTTTTTATTTATTTATTTGACAGAGAGAGAGACAGCGAGAGAGGGAACACAAGCAGGGGGAGCGGGAGAGGGAGAAGCAGGCTTCCCACCGCGCAGGGAGCCCGATGCGGGGCTCGATCCCAGGACTCTGGGATCATGACCTGAGCCGAAGGCAGAGCTTAACGACTGAGCCACCCAGGCGCCCCAGACCCAGCACATTTCTATGCTATATCATAATCTAAGGATTAGCTCAAGAATACAAGGAAAACTCAACATTCTAAAATCTTTTGATGTGACATACCAATATGCAGGGAGAAAAATGTATAATCATCGCAATAGATGTGTGCATTATTCAGGAGAGGCAGGCTGTGCTGTGATACATATAAACCCCAAATTCTCAATGTCTTAAAATAAGAAGGGTGTATTTCTTATCAAGAAAAGTCCAGGTTAGGGGCGCCGGGGTGGCTCAGTCGTTAAGCGTCTGCCTTCGGCTCAGGTCATGATCCCAGGGCCCCAGGGTCATGATCGAGTCCCGCATCGGGCTCCCTGCTCAGCAGGAAGCCTGCTTCTCCCTCTTCTACTCCCCCTGCTTGTGTTCCTTCTCTCACTGTGTCTCTCTCTGTCAAATAAACAAAATCTTAAAAAAAAAAGTCCAGGTTAGTAAATTAAATTAAATGTAATACACACACACACACATACATATATATATATATATGCTATATATATAAATTTACTGATAATGCATCATATATCAGACTGAATATAGAAAAATTATAAGCTACCTACTGTTTTACAGCTTTGAAGTAATTGTGGTGTCATGGAAAGAGCATTGGACCACAAGTTAGGAGACCTGAGTTAAATAACTTTGGGCAAGTTATTTAATCTCCGTGGGGCTCAATGTTTCCATCTGTAGAAATGGGTGGATTACGTTGGATCATCTGTAAGCTTCCTTCCAGCTCTGACAGCTCTTACATATCAGCCTCAGCTCCATCAATGGAGCTAATGTGATACAGCTATCAGTTTCCAAACATGCTTAGATTTTTAATTCTTTTCTACTTTAGTCTAAGCTCCTTCCACAGTCCTTTTCCTTTCATTTTCTGGCCATGCTTACAGAGCAGCAGAAACCATAGACTCCCACAAGTAAACATTTTAGTCTTGGATCCATTTGTAAAGAGTGATGTAGCCCAGAAATGCCATCCATAAGTGATCCTCAGTAAAGCTGGGTTGTAACAGGGGTGTCTGTCATGCCTAGCCTCTTCTGACAAAATGCTCATTTCTAGTGAACTAGGCTAGGAATGTGAGAAATAGCTCCTGTCCTAGAAAAGGTAAAGGAAAAACATTTTCTAAAACCTTAGGGGAAAATACACACATTGGAACACAGTAGAAATGTAATCATATGGAACAGGAGGGACCTGGGAGTCTCTTAGCAAGAAAAGCTGAGTCCTTCCTTGGTATCCTGAGTACAGGCCCTCCAGACAGCCTCTACAAGAGTGGGTTAGTGAATATGAAAGAGGAAGTTCGGGCTGTGCAGTCAGACCAGGATGCAGAGCCCTCTTCTGCCACATTGGAACCCTCAACTTCTTCATCTGAAATAGGTGGAGATGATAAATCTTACCTCATAAGATTGCTGAAGGATCAATATGGTAACACTGGCTAACTTAGCATGGCACCTGGTACATAGGAGGACCTATATAGAGGTTAATTCCTTTCTTTCCTCAATTTTTTGATAAGATAACCTTAGCCATACCTGAAGAAAATCTTATCTTCTAAAACAACTAAATTGAAAAGGCTTAGAAAACATGGTTAACTAGAAATGGCGAATGTCAGTGCTGTCTGTTAATCCTAGTGCCATGAAAAGTCTTCCAAATTTGGCACCACTTCAAAGCGATGCAAAGATAATTTGCAGCCACACTTATAAAGATCTTTGAGCTCCTTAGGAGAAAGATCAAATACAGGCAAAATTCCATTCCTATCATTCTTCAATGGAAATGCCATGCTTAACCACATTCAAACTCTATAATGCATTCTTATTTTTCTTTCTAGTCATGTCCCCATGAGAGACCTAGGTGGGTATTTAGAAAAGACGTATCTGTCACCACAAATAATGATAAGATCCAAGACAGGACAACTTAGAATAAAGAAGTGAAAGAGATTGGACAGATGGTGAACATTAGCTCCTCCCAGGAGCAGATTTGAGAAGAGACAGGAGTGGGCTCTTAGAGAAAACTTTCATAAAACGCATGGTCATGGGACACCTTGGTGACACAGTCGGTTAAGCGTCTGCCTTCGGCTCAGGTCATGATCCCAGGATCCTGGGATCGAGTCTCACATCAGCCTATTTGCTCATCAGGGAGCCTGCTTCTCCCTCTGCCTGTCACTCCCCTTGCTTGTGCACTCTCTCTCTGATAATAAATAAATAAAATGTTTTAAAAAATGCATGGTCATCTTATCTTGTTCATGAGTTAAATTTAATTATGTTATAATGCCACTGCCTTATTCATTTCTCTAATGCATTATCAAGGACAGTCAGAGCCCTTTAGTGATCTAGAATTGATTAATGCTCATTGGCATTGAGAGCCAGTTTGGAGTGAATGAAAATGCACCCTTTAAGCACTCCAGGGGGATAGAATAAGAGGTCTTTATATTTGAAACAAAAGCTCTCAAATACCTGAATTTATAATCTCATTCATAGCATAGTTGAGAGAACAGAAAAACCGCTGGGAACTGACTATGATCATTATGGGGGGTGATGCTCCCTGTCTCTCCATCATTGTGTGCCTCAGGTTGACCCTCGGTTATCTGGCCTTGACACATCTGGGAGTTATCTGTTTCTCTAACCAAGATGTAGCTATATGTCAAAGGTTTTTTTTCTTCCAAGGAGCATGACTGGACTAAGTTTAAGACCTATAAATTATAGTTAGAAAACTGGAAAATAAAAGAGAAGCATAAATAATTACAAGTGCATAGGTAAGGAAAGAAGAGAAAAATAACAGACAAAAAACTAAGGGGAAATTCCTTCAAAACAGAGAGAGGGCAAGAATTCTATAAATTACTTCCATGAAGAACAGATAAATAAAACATGTGAAGAAAAAAACTGACAGAAAAATATACAATAAAAATAAATTGGCTTGTCCTATGAGATGACTTTCTTCCAAGTATGAGATGTCTGACAATTTTGATGAGAGTTATTTTGGAACATTTTTCAATCTATGGACATTATAATAAATATACTTTGTCTTCTTAGGAAAAGGATAAGAGAACCATTTTTTTTCTTGTTAATTGAAATGTGGGTTTGGTTGTTTTAATCAGAAATATCCTGTACCATAATATCAGTACACCTAATTCCTTTAAGAGGACATAGAGAAGGGCATATATAAGTCAATATTCCAGTGTATCTTGGAAACTGCCCATCCCTCCAGTCTTGTTTTCAAACATAATTTGACTGTTATAAAAACAGATCTAGAACTGATACTCAAAAAGAAATGAGCCAAATATATGAGCTTTCAGTCCAGAAACATAAATAAAAGTAGGCTTAAGAATATGAAAAATATGTCCTAACTAATTTATAACATAAATGTAATTTCAAACTATGCCGACAATGGATTTAATGTAAACCCTATCAAAATCTTATCTACCGTCTTTGGACAAATTTATGAGCTGGTCCTAAAAATTTATATCGAAATTCAGGGGGCCAAGATTATCTAAAACAATCTTTAAAAAAGGAAAGAAAGTTGGACGATCCACACTTCGTTGTTTCAAATCTACTACAAAGCTACAGAAATCAAGATAGTGTGGCAATGGCATAAGAACAAGCACATAGGTCAAAGAAATAGAATTGAATACAAAATAAAATCCATACCTCTATGGCCAATTGATTTTTTTTAAGATTTTATTTTTAAGTAATTTCTACACCAAACATGAGGTTTGAACTCACAACCCTGAGATCAAGAGTTGCATGCTCCATCAACTGAGTCAACCATGCACCCCTGGCCGGTTGTTTTTTTTTTTTTTTTCCCCTCTTATCACAAGAAATTCCAAGGGTTTTGTTTTATTTATTTACTTATCTTAATTGATCCAATTTTTTATTGAAGTATAGTTGATGTATAATATTATATTAGTTTCAGGTGTAAAACATAGTGATTTAGCAATTGTATACATTACAAAATGTTCACTGTGATGGAGGAGTTACCATCTGTCACCATACAAGGTTATTACAGTATTACTGACTATATCCCTTATGCTACAGTTTTCATACCCATGACCTATATTTTACAGCTAGAAGTTTGTACCTCTTAATCCTGTCACCTACTTCACCCATCCCCCACCTTTCTTCCCTTTGGCAACTGTGAGTTTGTTCTCTATATTTATCAATCTGTTCCTATTTTTGTTGTTGTTAATTGTTTCTTTACTTACTTTGTTTCTTAGATTTCACATATAAGTGAAATCATACAGTATTCGTCTTTCTCTGTCTGATTTATTTCACTTAAAATAATACCCTCAAATCCACCCATATTGTTGTGAATGGCAAGATTTCATTCATTTTGTGGCTGAGTAATATTTTTATGGCTGAATATATATATATCTTCTTTATCCATTTATCTATCAATGGACACTTAAGTTGCTTCAATATCTTGACTATTATAAATAATGCTGCAATAAACACTGGGCACATGTCTTTTCGAATTATTGTTTTTGTTTTCTTTGGGTAAATACCCAAAAGGGATTACTGCATCAAATAGTACTTCTATTTTTAGTTTTTTGGGGGACTCTCCATACTGTTTTCCAGAGTACCTGCACCAGTTTACATCCCCACCAACAGTGCATGAGAGTTCTCCTTTCTCCACATCCTTGCCAATACTTGTTTCTCAGTTTTTTAATACTAGCCATTCTGACAGGTGTGAGGTGATATCTCATTGTGGTTTTGATTTGCATTTCCCTGATGATTAGTGATGTTGAGCAGCTTTTCATGTGTCTGTTGTTATGGCCAATTGATTTTTTGATAAGGATGCCAAGAACATTTAAAGAGGAAAGAATAGGGGCACCTGCATGGGTCAGTTGGTTAAGCATCTGCCTCTGGCTCAGGTCATGATCCCAGAGTCCTGGGATTGAGTTCCGCATTGGGCTCCCTGCTGAGCAGGGAATCTGCTTCTCCCTTTCTCTCTATGTTTCCTCCCCCCACCCCCGCTCAAGCTCTCACTCACTCAAATAAATAAATAAAATCTTTTTAAAAAATTATTAAAAAAATTTTTTTAAAGAGGAAAGGATAGCTTCTTCAACAAATGATGCTGGGACAACTAGAATGCACATGCAAAGAATAAGGTTGAATCTCTATATCACACCATTTACAAAAAGTAACTCAATATGGATCATAAACCTCAATGTAAGAACAATTATCCTTTAAGAAAAACCTTAAGAGTAAATCTTCATGGCCTTGGGTTAGGGAATCATTTCCTAGATATGACAGCAAAAGCAGAAGCAACAAAAGAAAAAAATTAATTCCTAAAGTTTCATGAAAATTTATAATCTTTGTGCTTCAAAGGACACCATCAAGAAAATGAAAAGACAACACATAGAATGGGAGAAAATATTTTGATATTATATATCTGATAAGAAGCTGCTATCCCTAATATATAAACAGCACTTCACTTACAATTCAACAATAAAAAAGTAAATAACTCAATTAAAAAGTGGGCAAAAGGGGGCCTGGCTGGTTCAGTTGGTAAAAACATGTGACTCTTGATCTCAGGGTCATGAATTCAAACCCCACATTGTGTGTAGAGCTTACTTAAAAAAAAAAAAAAAAAAGATTTTTGCTAAAGAAGGTATACCGAAGGCCAATAAGTACATGGAAAGATGCTCAGCATCATTAGCATTTAGGAAATGCAAATCAAAACCACAAGAAGCTATAACTCACATCGACTAGAATGCTGAAATTAAAAAGACAGCTAATAATGAGTGCTGGTATAGATGAGGAGAATGGAACCTTCATACATTGCTGAAATGTTGTCAAATTGTGCTTTCATTTGGAAAACAGTTTCGCAGTTCTTCATATTACTAACCACAGAATTAGCACATTGCCCAGCAATTGCACACATAGGTATTTACTCAAGAGAAATGAAAAAATATGTCTATATAAAAACTTGGACATAAATGTCCATATCAGCATTTTTCATAATAGCGAAAAAGTAGAAACAACCCAAATGTCTGTCATCTGATGAATATATGAACAAATGTGGTATACTTGTATAATGGAAAATTATTCAGTAACAAAAAGGAATGAAGTACTGTTACTATGACAAGGCTCAATGGACAAACCTTGAAAATAGTATGCTAAGTATAAAAACCCCACTGCCAGTGATCTGATTCCATTTCTAGGAAATGCCCAGAACAGGCAAATCCATGGAGACAAAATGTAGATTAGTGGTTGCCAATGCCTAGAAATGGGGGAATGAGAAACAACTGATATGTGTACAGGGTTTCTTTTTGAAACAATGAAAATATTCTAAAATTACATGATGCTGATATTGGCACAATTCTGTGAATATGCTAACGCCCACTGAACTGTATACTTTAAAAGGGTGAATCTTATGGTAAATGAATTATATCCCAACAGAGCTGTTGTTAAAACAAAACAAAACAACTACAAAACCACTGAGTTTCCATCAGATTGAAAAACATTCAAAAACTTGGTGACAGTGAGTTGGCAGACATGTTGAAACAGGTCCTTTCACATATTGCTGGTGGAGATGCATGTAAACACAGTGTCTACAGAAGGGAAATTTTCAGTGCTTACCAAAATTAAATATCTGTCTTTGGGCCCAACAATCCAACTCCAAGGAATTTATTTTGCATATAGAACTTGCACATACACAAAATGATGTCTGTATGAGATTACCCATTGCAGTAATGTTGGTAATAACAAAATGTTGTAAATAATCAAAATGTCCATCAATAGAGAACTGAATAATTAAATTATGGATGTCCATAAAATGGAATACTATGTAGATATAAAAAATGAAAAAAAGAAGCTGTTGATGGACTGATACCCAAATCTGTCCAAGATATATCAAGTAAAAATACAGGGTATATTTCATAAGCTTGTATTAGGTTAATAATCAGCATCATTAATCATTAAATATTCACTCCAACCACTCTGTGGGAGGAACCTGCTTCCCCACCCCATTGACTCTGGGCTGGATCATGTGACTTCCATTAACCAATGGCATATGGATGGAAACAGGAGTGACATTTGTAAGCACATTTGTAAGCAAAGGATTTAGAATCATTGTATGTTTTTGCTAGGCTCCCTGGAGCTCCTGCCATCTGCCATGAGAAGAAGTGCAAATAGCTACTGTAGCCTCAGTGTGGGGCCCAGAATGAGAGACGTGTGGAGCAGACCTGGTTCCAACCCAGCCAAGCCCAGCTAGTACCAGCAGAGCTACATTCAAGCCACAGTTGACCCATACACCAATAAGCAAAATTTCCTTGGTATAAGCCATTGACTTTTGGAGTTGTTTATTGTCACAGTAAAAGCTGCTCTCTAAAAGGGAGTAAAAAGAATGTATGAAGTGTATTTCCTTGCATATACATAAAGTATATTTGCAAGGCTACACAGAATCTAATAACACAGGTTGACCATGGGGAACTGAATCAGGTGGCTGAGTTACAAGGTGGCCTGGAAGATTTCCACAGTATAGCAGTTCAGACATTTTTAATTTTGACTAAGGAAGTGAATAATACATTCAGAACATTACATTAAAAATCAGTCATTTTCAGGAATTCTCCTGAATAAAATAGATTTTATCAAATTGAGTCACCCACAGCATAAGGCCAAATTATTCTAGAAGCTAACATTAGGTAAAGAAAAAACAAGTGGCCAGTGTAAGAGGTAGAGATTTATGGAGCTGCCAGAGGCCTGGTGGCACAGTCCATGGGAGGAGGTGGAAAGCTCCGGAGAGAGCTTTCTCTTTCATTTCCAACCTCTCCACCAAAGACAAAGCAGATGCGTATCTTTTGGTAAGCCATTTAACTGCTTTGGGCTTAGTATCTGCATTTGTTAAATGAGTAGGAGTTTTCTAAGACCTCTGACAGTAATCAGCCAGTTTCTTTTTTTAATCCTCTAGATGACTTAATGATTGAGAGGAAATCACCACAAAATTCCTGTTAAATAACATACATAGAGCTAAGTCAACCTGCAAAAACTTAAAAATAGTTATCTTGTTATTTAGTTGTAGGAGGATAATTTCACCAACTGACTTTAATGGGATGAGAATATTGAGGTAATTTCCTTAGAGTAGGAATGAGTTTGTGTCACATTTTTTTTCTTCAAATTCATGATTTCAAAAGATTTCAAAAATCTTAACAAATTACCACAAAATTATCACCAAAACCATGGGAGATTATGTATTTGATACACCATGTAACAGCTGATAATGAATTCTACAGATGCAGATTGTTTCTAAGTAACTCAGCTTTAGATATTTAGCACAATAAAAAGGTGAAAATCTACAAACAGCCCTCAGTCATGCTGAGTTTTCTTCACTCTCCCATAGCTCTCTTGTTTATTCATAGACTCCAATAACTCAAAAAATTCTTTTTTTCAAGGCAATAATATCACAATTAGACATTAACCTCAAGCCAAGAACTGTTTCAGTCCCTTAGAACTACACTTTATCCTTATAAAAGAAGCCAGGCAAGAATGTTTTTGTTGGTTAAATAGGTAGCAAGGGAATGGAAGAGAAACAAGGGACAATAAATTGACTTATTTCTCTCTAGGGGAAGTGAGATTGGTTGGCATGCAAGGCAACAAACTAGACCCATACCCCACCCCTGTGTGCAAGCACAAACACAAACCTTCAAGACCAATGAATAGAACTAACCTTACATATACTTAGAGAAATTTGAAGGACTACAGAGTACTAGAAATTCCATCATTTCAGAGTTTTTCCTTTGCATGTTTGCCATAAAATGTCTTTATAAGATAAATAGCCTTAGGAGGAGTTGCTTATGGAGAAACAGGAAGTCTTTGTGAGCTTTGTAACAGAAGCCTTCTCCAGTTTGATTCATGTCACTTCTCCAAAATAATGTTCTACTGCTACCTCCAAAATCCCAAAGAGTTCAATAAGATCAGGTCATTAGGATTTACTACCTAACCCTTTACACATTATCTTATGGTACCTGTCCTAGAACTAGTCTAAAGCAGTTCTATAAATATCAAACAACAGTTATTACTATATTTCAAAAGTATGTCATAACACTAGCAAAAATAATGGGGGTATTATAGGTTCTACAGTCTGTTATTCATTTAGTGTGATAAACTTTTAAATTATTTTAATCCCATACCATATTTTACCTAGTTCATTTTATCTTCACTCATGACAGTTTTCCCTGAACTCAGAATCTGAGATCACTTTCTTTTCTTTTTAAACCAACTATTTCAATATTCATACTCAGCTGATATATCTTCCTACATTCTTAAGATTTTATTTTATTTTATTTTATTATTTGACAAAGAGAGACACAGTGAGAGAGGGAACACAAGCAGGGGGAGTGGGAGAGGGAGAAGCAGGCTTCCCGCTGAGCAGGGAGCCTGATACAGGGCTCGATCCCAGGACCCTGGCATCATGACCTGAGCCAAAGGCAGATGCTTAATGACTGAGCCACCCAGGCGCCCCTCTTCCTACATTCTAAGTAATCTCCACCCCAAATGTGGGGCTTGAACTCATGACGAGGAGACCAAGAGTCGCATGCTCTACTGACTGAGCCATTCAGACACCTGAGATATTTCCTACATTCTAAATTCTTAGGAAAAAGTAGAGGCCTTCTTGGAGAAACCTAAATCATCAACCTTTTCCCCTTTAAGTAAAGGTAACTCAGATTTCTGTTACCAAGTAAGACAGAACAACTTGCAACAGATCTATAGTCCCTATGAGAATGACTAGAAAATAATTTAAAAATTAAATATCTGTTTAACAGCATACTATAGTTGCCAAAGGAGAAAGGATCAAAGCAGTCAAGATTTTGGAGAGCAAAAAGTGCAGAAAGGTAAGCTGGTGTTTCGTAGCCAATCTAACTGAGGGCCCCTGTCAATTCTAGTTGTAAGCCAAGAGGCTGGTAATTTAAGCTTTTCCCTGGCAGATGGCCACAGCTGGAGGACAGTAACCAGAAGACACTATGTAAGTGTCACAAACTGGAGAAATGACATTGGAATTTTGTAGAGGCAGAATTTCAGAGAGTAGGGCAGAGTGGAAACAGTCTGGTGAAGAGCCACTTTCCCTCTAGGAATTGCCTATTTTTGAAGCTGGATGTCTTGGGAGACTGTAAACCTGAGCAGAAATCCCCTGAGATTCAGAGCAATGCTTTTGCAGTCTCAATGGGATTTTGATTCAGGAATTAGAGTTCAGGATTTGCTAGTCGGGAGGCCCCCAATGAACATATCAGAAAGCACTGAAAATCTACATCATAGGATTTAGCATGACCCAGAGGTAGACAGAACATTTTCAAAAATAAAACATAGCCTTGAGTCAGCACAATCCCAAATGGAGTATAGTTGCAAGTCCCTTCTCTATATGCCCAACAGAAAAAAGGAAAAGTCTCTCTGGAAAAATAGAAACTGGGGCCTCTATAATGTTTTATGTACAATGTCTATCTTTTAATTTAAAAAATTTACTAAGCATGCCAAGACACAGGAACAAATATTGTAAGCCAAGAGGGGGAATAAAACAATAAACAGACCTAAAGGCAATCAAGATAGTAAGTTGACAATTAAGAATTTCAAGGTAACAACAATTAGCATGTTCAAGAATATAGAGGCAAAGATGGAGAAAATAGAATAAAAGATGGAAACTTTCATCATAGGGTTGTAATTTATTTAAAATGTTAATTCTATAATAGAAAAACAGAATAGCTAAAATTGAAGATCAAATGTGTATCTTAGCAACATTTTTGACACAGCAGAAGATAGAATTAGTGAACTGGAAGACATGTTAACAGAAAATAATCAAACAGAAGAACTGAGATTAAAAAATGAAGAGGAAATATAGAAAAGAGTGGTGGATATTGTGAGCTACAGTGAAGGGTTGTAATGTTCAGATAAAAGAAGGGGATTATAAAAAAATATTAGGGGGAAAAAAGGCATGAGAATTTTCCAGAATGAAAAGACATTAATCTACAGATCAACCACTAGTCTAGACTTCTCCAGCCATAGAATTAGCCTTCAAAAGTGAAAAGAAATAAGCTTTCTCAGATAAACAATAATTGAGGAAATTTCTCACCAGTAGTCCTGCCTTGCAAGAAATGTTGAAAGTTCTTCAGAGAGAAGGAAAGTGCTATAGAAAAAACACTGTAAACTACAAGCTAAATAACTCAAATAAGATGTAAGCACCTAATACACCTAATAGTAAAGCATTTCCTTACCAAAGATAATGGAAAAGCCTTCATGTCAGCAAAAGGAACACAACACATTACTTTAAAATGACCACTGAGGGGCACCTGGGTGGCTCAGTTAAGTTTCTGACTCGATTTCTGCTCAGGTCGTGATCTCAGTGTTGTGAGATCAAGCCCCACATCAGGCTCTGCACTGGGCATAGAGCCTGATTAAGATTCCCTCTCTCCTTCTCCCTTTGTCCCTTCCCTCCCTCTCTCCCTCTCTAAAAATAGAAATAATAAAATAAAATAAAACTGAATTCTCAGCAGAAACAATGGAACCCAAAAGATAGCAGAATGATAATTTTAAGGTTTTAACAGAAGATAATTGCCAACTTAGAATCCTATAACCAGTGAAAATATCCATTAAATATTTTTAAAAAGACATTTAGAAACACACACACACACATACACACACAAAATAAAACTAGAGACTTTGTTGCCAGGAAAGATGGAAATAAAAAAAGAAATGAAGAGTGCTAGAAAGGGCAAACATACTTGCAAGAAATAAATAAATATTGAATTAAAAAACAATACATATAGAATTAAAATGCATGGCAAAAGTAACAAATGTTGGCAGGGAGTTGAATGCAATTAAAATGTTCTAAAGTTCTAACATTGTTGGGTAAATAGTAAAATTAATCATTTTTATTGGACTGTAATAAGCCAAGGGTGAATATTGCAAAGTAACCACTAAAAGAATAGTGAAAGAATGGATATATGTCATGCTAATAGAGAAGTAAATGGAATAAGAAAAATATTGTATGAAGATATTAGTGTTTTAAATTAACCAATAATTAATAAAGGAGACAAGAAAGGGGAAAAAAAGATGAGGTCAAATAAGAAAAAGTAGTATAAAGGTAAAAATAAGGGTGCCTGGGTGGCGCAGTTGGTTGAGCATTGGACTCTTGGTTTCAGCTTGGGTTGTCATCTCAGGATCCTGAGATTGAGCCCCAACAGGCTCTGTGCTCAGCACAACGTCTGCTTGAGATTCTCTCCCCTCCCCATCCCCTCTCTTCCTTTCTCTCTCTCTCAAATCAATCAATCAATCAATCAATCATTTTTTTTAAAAAGGTAAAAATAAATCTATACCCATCAGTAATAGCAAAAATGTAAACGGACTGCATACTAAGACTATGGTTGTCTAACTGGATTAAAAAGAAAATAGCTTAACTATATGCTACTTACAAGAGACACCTCTTAAGTATAAAAACACAAAAGGATGAAAATAAAGGGGTGAAAAAGTATATACTAGCAACCAGATAAGAGGTGGTAGAACTGTATTAAATCCAAAAATGTACACTTTAAGCAAAAAGCATTACTCAAAGAGAAAGATGGACATTTATAATAAAAAATAAAAATAATATTAAACAAATAAATAAGAATTATTTTGCACATATCATTAGAAACCATGCAATCAAAAAGAGTGAAATGAATATTTAAAGCTTTGAAAGAAAAACCCCACCAATCTGGGATTCTCTATGCAGCAAAATTATTCTTCAAATGTGAAGACAAAATAAAGACTTCCTCATACAAACAATAATTGAGGGAATTTATTACCAATAAATATGACCTGCAAGAAATGCTAAAAGAAGTTCTTTAGAAAAAAGGAAGATTATATAGGCCAGAAACTCAGATTTACCTAAAGAAAGAAGTGTTAGAGAAGGAGTAAATAAAGGCAAAATAAAATCTTTTATTTTCTTATTCTTAACTGATCTAACAGATAACAGTGAATTCAAACAATAATAGTAATGATAATGATTATAGCTTATAAATAAGTGAAATATATGACAGTAGTGTTATAAAGCATGGGGAGGGGAGAAACAGGGAGCACTCTTTTATAAGTTACCTATACTATCCATTAAGCTACATAGTGTTATTTGAAAGTGGACTGAGAAATACAAAACTAACATAACATAATAAAATAAAATAAAAAAAAAAAGAAATACAAAACTGTATATAGCAAACTGGGTCAACCACATGAAAAGGTTTTAAGAGAATTATAATTGATATGCTAAGAGAGGAGAGAAAATGGAATCCTGTAACATGCTCAATTAAAATCAGAGAAGGCAGAAAAAGAGTGGAACACAAATAAAAGGGACAAAGACAAGGACAATGAATAGAAAACAGTTACAAAGGTGGTCATATTAAACTAACTATATAAATAATCACTTTAAATACAAATGGTCTAAATACACCAATTAAAAGACTATCACAGTCTGGATAAAAAGCAAGACTCAAATAAATGTGTCCATAAAAAACCCACTTTAAATATAAAAACACAAGACTAAAAGTAAAGGGGTAGAGAAAGATACCATGCTAACACTAAATAAAAAAAAAAAAAGTAGCTATGTTAATTTCAGACAAAGTAGATTTCAGAGCAAGGAAAATTATCAGGAACTAAGAGGACATTGCATGATGATAAAGGGGTCAATTTTCCAAGAAAATATAACAATTTTTAACATGTATGCACCTAACAAATGAGCACCAAAATACATGAGACAAAAACTGGTAGAATTGCAAGGAGAAATAGAAAAATCCACTCTTATAGTTGAAGACTTCAACACCTCCCTATCAGTAATGAACCAGTACAGCAGGCAAAAAAAATAAAGATATCAGTACCATTAATCAATTGGATCAGATTGACATTATAGAATATTCTACCCAACAATAGTAGAATACACATTCTTCTCAAGCTTACATGAAACATTCACCAAGATAGATATCCTGGACCATAATACACACCTTAAATTCAAAAGAATAGAAACCATAGAAAGTATGCTTTCAGACTACAGTGGAAAAAAATTAAAAATCAATGACTGAAAGAAAGCTAAAAAATATATTTGGAGATTAAACAACACCCCCCCTTTTTTTTTCATAAAGGGAGGGGGAGAAAGTAGGGAGGGTCAGAGAGTATCTTAAGCAAGCTCCATACCCAGTGTGGAGCTGGACTTCACAATCCTGAGATCATGACCTGAGCCAAAATCCAGAGTCAGACACCTAACTGACTGAGCCACTTGGGCACCCCTAAACAACACACTTCTAAATAACCCAGAGTCAAAGAATAAGTTTCAAGAGAAATTAAAAAGTAATCTAAATCAAAATGAATATAACTTATCAAAATTTGTGGAATGTAGCAAAAGCAGTGCTTACAGGGAATTTATAACATTGCATGCATACATTAGAATAGATCTAGTGGTGCCTGGCTGGCTCATTCGGTAGACAGAGTGACCCTTGATCTCAGGGTTGTAAGTTTGAGCCCCACATTGGGTATAGAGGTTACTTAAAAAAAATTTTTTTTAATCTAAAAAAAAAGAATAGATCTAAAATCAGTTATTTAGGGCTTCTATTATAGAAAACAAGAAAAAGAGAGGTAAATTAAACCCAAATTAAAGAGAAAAAAAGATACACTGAAAATCAGAACAGAAATCAATAAAATCAAAACAGGAAATTAATGGAAAAAATCAACAAAACCAAAAACTGGTTCTTTGACATGATCAATAAAATTGATAAACCTCTAGCTAGGATAATCAAGAAAACAAGAGAAATACATTACTAATATCAGAAATGAAAAAGGGGCCATCAGTACTACTGGTATAGATATTAAAAGGAAAAAGTATAATAAATATTATGAACAAGTCCATACCCATAAATTTAATAACTTAAAAAGAAATGGACCAATCCTGTGAAAGACACAGTCTACCCAAACTCACACAAGAACAAATAGATAATCTGAATAGGCTTCTATCTACTAATGAATTTGAATGAACAATAACCCTCCAAAACAAAGCACCAGGCCCAGATGGTTTCACTGGTGAATTCTACCAAATATTCAAAGAAGAAATTATACCAATTCTCTACAATCTCTTTCAAAAATATAGAAAGAGGGAACATTCTTTCACTCATTCTATGTGGCCAGCATTACCCTACAACCAAAAGCAGATAAAAGCATTACAAGAAAGGAAGATTAAAATAAATTTATAAATCTTTAACCAAATTGGGGGATTTTGGTTTTTTATTTTTATTTTTTTAAGATTTTATTTATTTATTTGAGAGAGAGAGAGAAAGAGTGAGCAAGCATGAGTGGGTGGCAGAGGCAGAGGGAGAGGGCGAAGCAGACTCCTTGCTGAGCAGGGGAAGCCTCATGCGGGGTTCAATCCCAGGACGTCGAGATCATGCTAAAGGCAGATGCTTAACAAACTGAGTCACCCAGGTGCCCCCAAATTGAGGGATTTTAACACATCTTCTTCAATAGAAGCTAGTACTAAGAGATAAAATAATAGAAACAATATAGAAAATGTGAACATTATATACTTCACGTACAGATATCAGTATATCCAAGAATTACAGAATGCACATGAACATTTACCAAAGCTTTTCCTATGCTGCATCAGAAAGCAAGTGTCAATACACTTCAAAGAATTGAAATAATTGAGAGTACATTCTTTACTTGTAGTGCAATTATGCTAAAAATCATCAACATAAAGACAACCAGAAAATATCCAAATATTAAGAATATTAATCAACATGCTTCTAAATAACATATAATTTAAAAAGAAATTTAAATAAATATTAGAAAAATTTCAATGAAAATATATCATGCCAAAACATGGAATAAAGCAGAAACAGTACTTAGGAAAAAAGAATGTATAGATTTAAATGCATATATCACTAAAAAGGAGAGGCAAAAAAATCATCTAAGATTTTATCACAATAAATAGAAAAATGAAAAATCAGAGAAAACAAGTAATAAATATAAAAACCAAAATCATTTAAATGAAATCAGATGTACAACAGAAAAAATTAAAAATTTAAAATCAGAGTCTATGAAATGAATAATGAAACTCAAACAATAAACTCAAGAGCCTCTAGCAAAACTGGATAAGATAAGGGGCACCTGGGTGGCTCAGTCGTTAAGCGTCTGCCTTCGGCTCAGGTCCTGATCCCAGGGTCCTGGGATCGAGCCCCGCATCGGGCTCCCTGCTCAGCGGGAAGCCTGCTTCTCCCTCTCCCACTCCCCCTGCTTGTGTTCCCTCTCTCACTGTGTCTCTCTCTGTCAAATAAATAAATAAAATCTTAAAAAAAAAAAAAACTGGATAAGATAAAAATAGAGAAAGCATAAATACCAATATCAAGAATAAAAGAGAAGACATCACTATAGAACCCATGATAACAAAAAATAAGCAATAATAGATTATTAACAACTTAAGGCTAATATATTTGACAATGAATTGGAAATGTCTCTTGGAAAAACAACTTAGCCATAGTCATAAAACTATTACCAAAATTGAACTCATTCTTAAAATTTTTGTCATAAAGGAATATCCAGATCTATGGTCTCATTGATGAATTTTCAAATATTTAAAGAGGAGATAAAGCCAATCTCACACAAACTCTTTCAGACATTAGAAAAAGAGACAATATTTCTTAATTTGTTTTGAGTCCAGCATTAACACAATACCAAAATCTGATGAAGACATTAATAAAAAGTAAAGTTAAGATCAATATTTCTCATAGGTAGATGTCAAATTTTAAACTAAAAAAAGCAAATAAAGCCCAGTGATACAAAACAAAAATATATCACAAAAATATTGAGTTTATTCAGAAATGTAAGGCTGTTTTAACATTTAAAGAACAATCGAGATAATTCACATTAGAAGAAGGAAGAAATCATTTTGATAAATTTTTTAAATGATAAAAATGCAACATCCATTAATAATAATGGCAATGATGATAATAAGGACAACTCCTAGTAAACTGGGAAGAAAAGGGAACTTTCTTAACCTAGACAAAGACATCTACAAAAAATCAACAGCAAGCATATTTAATTATGAAACATTAAAATATTTTCCCCTGAGACCAGAAATGAAAGAAAGATGTTAGGATTGTAAGAAAGGTTCAAAGCAAAGCAATATGGCAATGAAAAGAAATAAAAGATAATATGCCCTAGAAAGGAAGGAACATGACTCTCATTATGCACAGACAACATGATTATATGTGTAAAAAACACAAAAGAATTTGCAAACTGTTAAAATTAATAAATATACTTAGCAAGATGTAACTGACATATGTTTACTTAGCTTCTGAGAGTTTCATACTACACCTGGCCTTTGACTTTCCAGAACCCCATCATACCCATTAATAAAAGGGAGCCCAGTTCCATGGCAGCATCTCCCACTGTCAACCCTGACCTACGAAGAGAACGCCATCAAGCTTCTCAAAGATTTTGTTTCCTCCTTTCCTTTGCAAATGCACTGGCCTTGTTGGAATGAATGACCATCTTCTGACTACATTGCCAAGTGATGGGTTTTGGGTTTTATATATAAATCCACCCTCACACTCTATATCCCTGAGCCTTCTGACCCCTTCCTCAATTTTAGGTCAGGGAGATTTTGGCATTCCTATTTCATTTATTCTAGGTCATTGTCATACCTAAACTTCAAGGGATCATCCCAACAAATATAAGAACCAGCTTCAGGCAGCTATCCTCACCAATATACAAGCACCACGAACTTTCATGGGGTGTATATCCCATATTTGGCACACATGTCCTTCGAGGGTGGCCTATTATATATTTTTTAAAATTTTTTTATTGTTATGTTAATCACCATACATTACATCATTAGTTTTAGATGTAGTGTTCCATGATTCATTGTTTGTGCATAACACCCTGTGCGCCATGCAGAACGTGCCCTCTTTAATACCCATCACCAGGCTAACCCATCCTCCCACCCCCCCCCTCCCCTCTAGAACCCTCAGTTTGTTTTTCAGAGTCCATCGTCTCTCATGGTTTGTCTCCCCCTCCGATTTTCCCGCCTTCATTCTTCCCCTCCTGCTATCTTCTTCTTTTTTTTTTTCTTAACATGTATTGCATTATTTGTTTCAGAGGTACAGATCTGAGATTCAAAAGTCTTGCACAATTCACAGCACTTGCCACAGCACATACTCTCCCCAGGGTCTATCACCCAGTCACCACATCCCTCCCACCCCACCCCCCACTCCAGCAAACCTCAGTTTGTTTCCTGATATTAAGAATTCCTCATATCAGTGAGGTCATATGATACATGTCTTTCTCTGTTTGACTTATTTTGCTCAGCATAATACCCTCCAGTTCCATCCACGTTGTTGCAAATGGCAAGATCTCATTCCTTTTGATGTCTGCATAATATTCAATTGTATATATATACCACATCTTCTTTATCCATTCATCTGTTGATGGACATCTTGGCTCTTTCCACAGTTTGGCTATTGTGGACATTGCTGCTATAAACATCGGGGTGCACATACCCCTTCGGATCCCTACATTTGTATCTTTGGGGTAAATACCCAGTAGTGCAATTGCTGGGTCATATCATAGCTCTATTTTCAACTTTTTGAGGAACCTCCACACTGTTTTCCAGAGTGGCTGCACCAGCTTGCATTCCTACCAGAGGTGTAGGAGGGTTCCCCTTTCTCTGCATTCCCGCCAACATCTGTCGTTTCCTGACTTGTTAATTTTAGCCATTCTGACTGCTATGAGGTGATATCTCACTGAGGTTTTGATTTGGATTTCCCTGATGCCGAGCGATGTTGAGCACTTTTTCATGTGTCTGTTGGCCATTTGGATGTCTTCTTTGGGAAAATGTCTGTTCATGTCTTCTGCCCATTTCTTGATTGGATCATTTGTTCTTTGGGTGTTGAGTTTAAGAAGTTCTTTATAGATTTTGGATACTAGCCCTTTATCTGATATGTCATTTGCAAATATCTTCTCCCATTCTGTCGGTTGTCTTTTGGTTTTGTTGACTATTTCTTTTGCTGTGCAAAAGCTTTTGATCTTGATGAAGTCCCAATAGTTCATTTTTGCCCTTGCTTCCCTTGCCTTTGGCAATGTTTCTAGGAAGAAGTTGCTGTGGCTGAGGTCGAAGAGGTTGCTGCCTGTGTTCTCCTTTAGGATTTTGATGGATTCCTGTCTCACATTGAGGTCTTTCATCCATTTTGAGTCTATTTTTGTGTGTGGTGTAAGGAAATGGTCCAGTGTCATTCTTCTGCATGTGGCTGTCCAATTTTCCCAACACCATTTGTTGAAGAGACTGTCTTTTTGCCATTGGACATTCTTTCCTGCTTGTCAAATTTTTCTTGCTTGTCAAAGATTAGTTGACCATAGAGTTGAGGGTCCAATTCTGGGCTCTCTATTCTGTTCCATTGATCTATGTGTCTGTTTTTGTGCCAGTACCATACTGTCTTGATGATGACAGCTTTGTAATAGAGCTTGAAGTCCGGAATTGTGATGCCGTCAGCTTTGCTTTTCTTTTTCAACATTCCTCTGGCTATTCTGGGTCTTTTCTGGTTCCATACAAATTTTAGGATTATTTGTTCCATTTCTTTGAAAAAAGTGGATGGTATTTTGATGGGGATTGCACTGAATGTGTAGATTGCTCTAGGTAGCATTGACATCTTCACAATATTTGTTCTTCCAATCCATGAGCATGGAACATTTTTCCATTTCTTTGTGTCTTCCTCAATTTCTTTCATGAGTATTTTATAGTTTTCTGGGTACAGATCCTTTGCCTCTTTGGTTAGATTTATTCCTAGGTATCTTATGATTTTGGGTGCAATTGTAAATGGGATCGACTCCTTAATTTCTCTTTCCTCTGTCTTGTTGTTGGTGTATAGGAATGCCACTGGTTTCTGTGCATTGGTTTTATATCCTGCCACTTGACTGAATTCCTGTATGAGTTCTAGCAGTTTGGGGGTGGAGTCTTTGGGGTTTTCCACATAAAGTATCATATTATCTGCAAAGAGTGAGAGTTTGACTTCTTCTTTGCTGATTTGGATGCCTTTGATTTCTTTTTGTTGTCTGATTGCTGTGGCTAGGACTTCTAACACTATGTTAAATAGCAGTGGTGATAGTGGACATCCCTGCCGCAGTCCTGACCTTAGGGGGAAAGCTCTCAGCTTTTCCCCATTGAGAATGATATTCGATGTAGGTTTTTCATAGATGGCTTTTATGATATTGAGGTGTGTACCCTCTATCCCTATACTCTGAAGAGTTTTGATCAAGAAAGGATGCTGTACTTTGTCAAATGCTTTTTCTGCATCTATTGAGAGGATCATATGATTCTTGTTCTTTCTTTTGTTAATGTATTGTATCACGTTGATTGATTTGCGGATGTTGAACCAACCTTGCAGCCCAGGGATAAATCCCACTTGGTTGTGGTGAATAAACCTTTTAATGTACTGTTGGATCCTATTGGCTAGTATTTTGGTGAGAATTTTTGCATCCATGTCCATCAGGGATATTGGTCTGTAATTCTCCTTTTGGATGGGGTCTTTGTCTGGTTTTAGGATCAAGGTAATGGTGGCCTCATAAAATGAGTTTGGAAGTTTTCCTTCCATTTCTATGTTTTGGAACAGTTTCAGAAGAATGGGTATTAATTCTTCTTTAGATGTTTGGTAGAATTCCCCTGGGAAGCCATCTGGCCCTGGGTTTTTGTTTGTTGGGAGATTTTTGATGACTGCTTCAATTTCCTTAGTGGTTATAGGTCTGTTCAGGTTTTCTATTTCTTCCTGGTTCAGTTTTGGTAGTTGATACATCTCTAGGAATGCATCCATTTCTTCCAGATTATCTAATTTGCTGGCATAGAGTTGCTCATAATATGTTCTTATAATTGTTTGTATTTCTTTGGTGTTGGTTGTGATCTCTCCTCTTTCATTCATCATTTTGTTTATTTGGGTCATTTCTCTTTTCTTCTTGATAAGTCTGGCCAGGGGTTTATCAATCTTGTTAATTCTTTCAAAGAACCAGCTCCTAGTTTCGTTGATCTGTTCTACTGTTCTTTTAGTTTCTATTTCATTGATTTCTGCTCTGATCTTTATTATTTCTCTTCTCCTGCTGGGTTTAGGCTTTATTTGCTGTTCTTCCTCCAGCTCCTTTAGGTGTAGGGTTAGGTTGTGTACTTGAGACCTTTCTTGTTTCTTGAGAAAGGCTTGTATTGCAATATTCTTTCCTCTTAGGACTGCCTTTGCTGCATCCCAAAGATTTTGAATAGTTGTGTTTTCATTTTCATTGGTTTCCATGAATTATTTTTAATTCTTCTTTAATTTCTTGGTTGACCCATTCATTCTTTAGTAGGATGCTCTTTAGCCTCCATGTATTTGAGTTCTTTCTGACTTTCCTCTTGTGATTGAGTTCTAGTTTCAAAGCACTATGGTCTAAAAATAGGCAGGGAATGATCCCAATCTTTTGGTACTGGTGGAGACCTGATTTATGACCTAGGATGTGATCGATTCTGAAGAATGTTCCATGGGCACTAGAGAAGAATGTGTATTCCATTGTTTTGGGATGGAATGTTCTGAATATGTCTGTGAAGTCCATTTTGTCCAGTGTGTCATTTAAAGTCTTTATTTCCTTGTTGATCTTTTGCTTAGATGATCTGTCCATTTCAGTGAGGGGGGTGTTAAAGTCCCCCACTATTATTGTATTGTTGTCAATATGTTTCTTTCCTTTTGTTATTAATTGCCTTATATAATTGGCTGCTCCCATGTTAGGGGCATAGATATTTACAGTTGTTAGATCTTCTTGTTGGATAGACCCTTTAAGTAGGCTATAGTGTCCTTCCTCATCTCTTATTACATAATGTCTTTGGTTTAAAATCTAATTTGTGGGCGCCTGGGTGGCTCAGATGGTTAAGCGTCTGCCTTCGGCTCGGGTCATGATCCCAGTGTCCTGGGGTCGAGTCCCGCATCGGGTTCCCTGCTCCTTGGGAGCCTGCTTCTCCCTCTGCCCCCCTCTCTCTCTCTCTCTGTCTCTCATGAATAAATAAATAAAATCTTTAAAAAAAAAAAATCTAATTTGTCTGATAGAAGGATTGCCACCCCAGCTTTCTTTTGGTGTCCATTAGCATGGTAAATGGTTTTCCACCCCCTCACTTTCAATCTGGGGGTGTCTTTGAGTCTAAAATGAGTCTCTTGCAGGCAGCATATCGATGGGTCTTGTTTTTTAATCCAATCTGATAGCCTGTGTCTTTTGACTGGGGCATTTAGCCCATTTCCATTCAGGGTAAATATTGAAAGATAGGAATTTAGTGCCACTGTATTGCCTGTAAGGTGACTGTTACTGTATATTGTCTGTGTTCCTTTCTGGTCTATGTTGCTTTTAGGCTCTCTCTTTGCTTAGAGAACCCCTTTCAATATTTCTTGTAGGGCTGGTTTTGTGTTTGCAAATTCCTTTAGTTTTTGTTTGTCCTGGAAGCTTTTTATCTCTCCTTCTATTTTCAATGACAGCCTAGCTGGATATAGTATTCTTGGCTGCATATTTTTCTCATTTAGTGCTCTGAATATATCCTGCCAGTCCTTTCTGGCCTGCCAGGTCTCTGTGGATAGGTCTGTTGCCAATCTAATGTTTCTACCATTGTAGGTTACATATCTCTTCTCCCAAGCTGCTTTCAGGATTTTCTCTTTGTCTCTGAGACTCGTAAGTTTTACTATTAGATGTTGGGGTGTTGACCTATTTTTATTGATTTTGAGAGGGGTTCTCTGTGCTTCCTGGATTTTGATGCCTGTTTCCTTCCCCAAATTAGGGAAGTTCTCTGCTATAATTTGCTCCAATACACCTTCTGCCCCTCTCTCTCTTTCTTCTTCTTCTGGGATCCCAATTATTCTAATGTTGTTTCATCTTATGGTATCGCTTATCTCTCGAATTCTGCCCTCATGATCCAGTACTTGTTTATCTCTCTTTTTCTCAGCTTCTTTATTTTCCATCATTTGGTCTTCTATCTCACTGATTCTCTCCTCTGCCGCATTTATCCTAGCAGTTAGCGCCCCCATATTTGATTGCACCTCATTGATAGCCTTTTTGATTTCGACTTGGTTAGATTTTAGTTCTTTTATTTCTCCAGAAAGGGTTTCTCTAATTCCTTCCATGTTTTTTTCAAGCCCAGCTAGTATCTTTAAAGTGATGATTCTGAATTCTAGTTCTGACATCGTACTAATGTCCGTATTGAGTAGGTCCCTGGCAGTCGGTACTACCTCTTGTTCTTTTTGTTGAGGTGATTTTTTCCATCTTGTCATTTTGTCCAGAGGAGAATAGATGAATGAGAGGACAAAATGCTAACAGCGTAACAACGTCCCCAGAAATCAGAAAAGACCTGAAGCAGGGGGGAAAGAAAGGGAAGAGAGAAAAGAGAAAAAGAAAAAGTTAAAGATAAAGATAAAAACAAACAAAAACAGAACAAAACAAAAAAAAACAGAATATGATCAAATATGATCAGGCTGGTACATAGATCAGTGCCACACACTAGATTTTGGGTGTATTTTGGTCTGTTAGAAGAAAGTGCCTCCCAAAATTTTAAAGAAAGAAAAACTTATATATGTACAAAAATAAGGGTTGATATGATGAAGGGGTGGAATATGACTGTAAAGATGAAAATTATAAAAAATTTTATAAAAGGAATTGATAAGAAGTTGTTTGAAAAAAGAAAGAAGAGGATTTAAAAAAAAAAAAAAAGAAAAAAAACCAGAGAGAATGTGATCAGGCAGGAGAGTAGAACAAAACCATACACTAGAGATTTAGGGTATATTTTGATCTGTTAGAAGAAACTATCTCAAAATTTTAAAGAGAGAACAACTTATATATATATGCCAAATTTTGGGTGACTACTCTGAAGGGATAGAATATGACTCTAAAAATGAAAAATAAAAATGTTTATTAAAAAAGGGATTGATAAGATGTTGGTTGAAAAAGGGAAAAAGAAAAATTAAAAAAAAAATTAACTTTGAAAGACTAAAGAATCATGGTAAAAAAGCCATGGATTCTATGTGCATTATTCCCCTAGCGCTGGAGTTCTGCCATTCTCATTGATGGGTAAACTTGGTCTTGGCTGGCTGTTCTCGCTGATCTTCTGGGGGAGGGGTCTGTTGCCGTGGTTCCCAAATGTCTTTGCCGGAGGCGGAATTGCCCCCCGCCCTTGCCCGGTCCGGGCTAAGTAATCTGCTTGGGTTTGCTCTCGGGAGCTTTTGTTCCCTGCAAGCTTTCCGTACAGCTTTGGAGGCCGAGACTGGAAATGGCGGCTTCCCAATCTCTGCCCCAGAGGAGCCAAGAACTCGGGGCCTGCTCCTCAGTGAGCCCCCAGAGAAAAGCAGTCAGTCACTCCCGTCTCCCCAGTCTCCGGCCGCACTCCTTGCTCACCCGGCCTGTGACCGAGCATTTCTGTCTCTGGCACCCAACTCGGTGTGGAGTCTCCAAACCCAGCAGAGTCCTGTGGTGCGCTCCTGCGCCGCTCCTCCCGGGGGAGGAAGGGGAGTCTCCCCGGATCTGCCACTTGTTGGGTCCCTGCTGGAGGAGCAGTGGCCCGACTGTGCTGCGGATCACGGTTTATGGCAACCCCGAGCTGAGCCCACTCCTCGGCTCCATCTCTGCAGCCGGCTTCCCCACTCCGATACCTGGGAGCTCTGCCGCACTCAGGGACCCTTGGTCTTTCTGTGACCCCGAGGGTCCTGAGACCACACTGTCCCGCGAGGGTTCCACCCCCTGCTTAGCCACTGGAGCGACGTCCCTCAGCGGAGCAGACTTCTAAAAGTTCCAATTTTGTGCTCCACGGCTCTATCACTTGCCAGAAGCGGCCGACGGAGGCCCCCTCCCCCACCATCTATCCTCCCAAGTATCACCTCGGATTCAATTCTCCACACATCCTACCTTCCAGAAAGTGGTCGCTTTTCTGTTCAGAGGGTTGTTGCTATTCTTTTCTTCGATCTCCTGTTGATTTTGTAGGTGTTTAGAATGGTTTGATCCCTATCCAGCTGAATTCCTGAGACCAGACAAAATCCAGGTCTCCTACTCCTCCGCCATCTTGCTCCGCCCCCCCAGCCTATTAAATTTTAAGTCATGAGTAAGTACCCACCATATCAATAAATTCTTCCCTATTCATAAATATTCTCCAAATTCCTACTAGTACATATTAGTCATGTACTACCTTTCTTTGACATGTTTTCTGTTTTTCCTGAAACAGAGGTTGTGCTTTCCTGCTCAGGCTATGCTGAGGTCTGAACCTGTTTATTGGCCTGAAGCCAGTGAGGAGTCGAGAGAGTAGAACTTGGGACCTCACATCATATTGTAAGTCACCTCATTCAAATGAGACAGTTTCAAGGCAAGGAAAATTTACTCTTCTATGGCAAAGGAAAGAAGTCTGCTTTGCCTGCCAGAAGGGCTTGGGGAATTTACAGGTATAAGATGCTCAGGTTAATCCACCCAAGTGTCTCCATCCTGGGTCTTCAGGGTCTACTGTTCCCTTATGATGGCCCTGACTTTGACATAGGAAACTTGTTGAAGCTATGCAGTCAGCCTCCTTTGCAATTAAGCCACACTTACAATCAGATCCCAGACCTGATATTTCAGCAGAAACTGGCCTGAGGCTGGAGATGATGGTACTCCTTTTGAAAGCTGGGACAAAGGATCCCTAACATTTATAATATTTCTTTAGTTGGCAATTATCCTGGGCTTATTGTTTATGTTTTGTTTTTGTTTTTTTTTGCAAGATCTTCAGTGCTTTCAAAAATACTTACCTCTGACCACAACCCTGATAATTATTCTTGCTCTTATACCATCTGGTACAGCATCTACTGATCTCGTTTCTTCTTCCACCTGCACCTTGTCCCAATTAAATGGACATGAAAGCTTTAGTACTTGTTATGTTCTAATTGCCAGAGGGGTTTTGGCATCATACCTACTCCAACAACAGACCTCAGATAGATGGGAAAACCATCGTCAAAACCCCATGCTGAGTATCTGCTTCCCAGAGCCACTCCTTGTACCAATTGTTATAACCCAAGCTTCCTGGAGAACAGAGCCAAAGGCTAAGCTTATAGGCTAATGCTTTGTAATTGTAAAAAGTACAGTTCAGCAAATTATGAATGAAGGGAAAAGAAAATGAGGGAAAACAATTACAAAGTGGTACATGGCCAAGTTGCTCCAGCCTCCAAGAATGCATTGTTCTTTTGCTCGTTCATGTAGGATGTCTCAGGGATATTGGAACTATTTTTCTGTGAAACAGTTGATCATAGGGAAGAAGAAAGAATATGATATCTGCTGGTTCCCTTCATCTTTTGTCTCTTATTACTCAAATTTTATCATAAGGAACATTTATTCCCCTGTACTTCCAAGTTATGAGAAGCTGTTGGGGAGGCCAGTCTCCCAGGGTAGCATTTCATATTAGTCCAGAAGTGGTGGGAGAAGCCAGCACCTCTGGATCCCATCAGGCCAGGTTTGGAGACCAGATCCATAGTGGCTTCCACCATCCTCGGGACAGAGGAGGCTGCCAGAGGCTGACCACCCTCAGGGGTGACTAAGTCTCCCAGCAGTATTGACAGTCTAAATGGCAGCAGTCTGGGTTTTCTCCATTAAGCAAAGAGGCCAAGTGAATCTGGGAGATGTAAAAATTGATACTAATATATATACCATTTAGACAACTGTCTACTGAGAACAGTCCACAGGAATGGAGATATAAATGGTGTGTCCAAAACTGAACTCAAGTTATCTCTTCTCCTCCTGCGCTCCCAGCCAAGGTGAATACCACCATTTACTCACTTACCAAAACACAAAACTAGGTGTCATCTATCTCAATGCCTTCTCCTGCAAATCAACCCCCGTATCTAACTTCCACCTCCTGAAAATTGCAAGCCACTCTCTCTAAAGTATTACTCCACCTTCATTCAAGTGTGTATTGTTTCTTACCTGGAAAATTACAAGTGTCTTAACTAGTCGCATTGTCTTCATTCTTCCTTCCAGCTATGCCATTCTCCAAATCAGAATATGGGGAAGGGGTGAAAGTAGGGTACAAATTAAGAGCACACACTCTGGAGTCAAACTGAGTTACGTTTGATTCTAAGTCCTTTACTTATTGGCTGAGTGACCTTGGGCAAGTTAACTAACTCTTCTTTCCTTCAGTTCCCTGACGCTTTTGGTGTTCAGCCATGGGCATATAACAGGATGTCTAAAATGAAGGAGTATGATCCATGTCTAGGTATATTTATGGGATCACTGAGGAGCAAAGTGTTTTAAGGGTAGGAATCTACTTTTATGTTGTTTTAATTTTGCTGCCTCCTTGATGGGAAGATGTTGGTCATGGTCTTGTCTTGCAATATTTTAAGGAGACCATGCATGTGGGCATTATCTGTGCCATAAAAAGTCCTGCATTTCATACCCTTCAACCTTTTTCAGGTGACTGATGTGATTGTTTCTGAGCATTAGGCTCTTTCTAGGCCTAGACAGTGCTGACATGGCCCATTGAAGTGAAGAGTCAGTTGAATCCAAGTGCTTTACAATAACTTTTGATCCTCTCATTTGTGCTGTAAGTGCCTGGCTTAGGAGGTGAAGAGATTGCAAGAGCAAACGAAGAGTATTTTCAAAATTGAAGTAATTTTAGATTTCCTTTTATTTAAGAGATTTGTAGGAGAAAAGCCATTTACAAAGGTATATTGAAGGAGCTGGGTAACTGACCTAACAGACGTGAAGATGAAATGGATGGCACAGAGATTATGTGAGGGAAAGGCATGATTTAGGATCAAACACTGACAAACATGAAGAGGATCCTAGGGGCCATTGGAACCAAACTCCTCATTTTGTAGATCACATTAGCCCAGAGAACAAGAAGTTGGGGCCAGTAGTTCCCAGTTTAGCTCAGTTTCTATTACACCATGTTATCAGTTTCCTAGGGCTTCCATAAGACATTACACAAATTTGCTGGTTTAAGACCACAGAAATTTATTCCTGCTCAGTTCTGGAGCAGAGAAGTCTGAAATCAGTGTCAGCAGGGCCACACTTTTTCTCTGAAAACTTTAGAGGACAACCCTCCCTTGACTCTCCCAGCTTCTATTGCTTGTGGCCACGTCAATCTAATTTCTGCCTCTTTCTTCACATGGCCTTTCCTTCGTGTGTCTCCATGTCTTCAGCTCATCTTATGATACCAGTCATTGGATGTGGAGATGATTTCATCTTGAGATCCTTAACTAATTGTGTCTTCAAAGATCCTATTTCCAAGTAAGGTCACATTCTGAGGTTTTGTACTCTTCCTTGACATAAGGATTATTCATAGATCTAAAGGAGCAGGTGCTGGATCCTCCACCTCTCCCCAAACCTTAGGCCATCTCCTCAGTTACAAATGGAGACGGTAACATTCTTCTCCTCACAAGAGCTGAGGGTTGTGGTGGGGATGAAGTGGGATAATCCACAGAATGGACACATGGCGAGGGCTCAATAAATATTAGCTGCCATTAATCAAAACCATCACTGATGCTTTGGAAGGGTTCACATAATATACAAAATAAGACTCAAAGACTATGTGAGGAGTGCCATCCAATAGCTAGTTAGTTATTCCCAACTAGGTCACTCCTTCTCTGACTCTGTTTTGGAAAAAGGCCCAACCTTGGTGCAAATACTTTTAGTAGCACTTTTTTTGTTGACTCCTACCTGATCTCTCTGGCTCTTGGCACTTTTTTGTGCTGCTGACTAGTGCCAGATTGACATTTGGAGATTAAGCTCTAGTATATGGATGACAGCAGAGATGAGGATAAATATGCAAAAACTCTCAGAGTAAACAGATCCAGGATTTGGGCTTGAAAATCTGACTGCTCTTGGGAACCTCTCAAAGCCAATCTCTGAATAAAGTGACCAGGTCTTGCCAGACAAGCATGTTATAACCTCAGGAAATGGCTATCAGGATAGAAACCTGGAATGGGGACCAGGAAGACAGACGAAACCTAGAGTGGAGTCCAATGGTGGCAGCTTGATGTCCAGTTACAGCATCTTAAGAAAAAGCATGGTGAGATGCTGGGAAGGGAAGCTGAGGTGAAGAGGCATCTATTGAATCATAGGATCAGGGTTGTACCTACTCTAGTGAGACTGTGTGGCACTATCCAGATCCCCCTTCACAATGGAAGCACTCATCCCTCCAGCCCTTGAGGATAGCAGCTCTCAGGGAACCTACTTAAACTAAAGAGAGCCAACTACCCAAGGTCACACATCATCCCTGGAAACAACCCACAGCCAATGTCTGGTCCATGAGGAGGCCTTTAAAGCCCTGATGCTTTGCCTTGGGCAGGACAACTCAGAAGGATCATTCCAGCTCCAGCGACCCTACAGGATCAGCTAAGGTTTCTGTTACAACTGCACAGAAGTCCAACTTCCACTTGACCCAATTTTGCTTCTTTCCCTCTCCCATTGGTGTGATCCTGAGAGGAGCCCAATAAAACTCTTGCATGCAAATAACCCTTCACAAAATCCCAGAAAAACAGGCTTTTAACAGTCATTTTATAGATGAGAAAATTGAATCTCCCAGATCAGCAACTTCTCCAAAGACATACAGCTGGTAAGTGGCAAAGTCCTAGTGTTAAACCCAAGTATGTGCAACCCCAAAGTCTTTGGTTCATTCACTCCCATCTCTGCCTTCAGTGAGTCACCAGTAATAAAATGGAGATTAAACATTTTCAAGATGGGTAAATAGGAAGCTAAACATGCTGTTGTATGGGTAAGACTCCCTTTATGCTCTCCTGGCTTGCCCTGTTGTTGTGGCTGCAGTGTTTTTTCTTATCTCATTCAACATTGGTTGCTAAATGTTTGTTTTCTTTTATTAGCCCACTGTATGCTTAAGAACAGGCTCCAGTTTCCTAGTTGTGTTTGTCTAGCTCGATCTACGCTTGAGCCATCTGTTCCCCTTGAGGTGAATGAAATTCTCCCCACCTCCCTGAGATTTCCCTACTTTTTACTTTATAAGGGAAGCCAGACTAGTTGATTCATTGTCACCATCTTCATCTTTATCCACCTCCTCCTTTCCATCATCATCAACATGAAAACACCAAAAGGAAACCTTAAGAAGCAACATGGTGGCCATTTCCATACATGTGAAATTATGTCACATGATAGCAGCAGCAGATTCATCATATTTGGATTTAGAACTATGATCACAGTGAAGCAGGGGAACATTGCAGTTCACAAACAGAAAATTTTCCAGTTTTATTGAGAAATAATTGACATACATCACTGTGTACGTTTAAGATGTAGAGCATGATTTGTATATATTATGAAATGATTACAACAAGTTCAGCTAACATCTGTCTTCTCATACAGATACAGTAAAAAGAGAAGAAAGAAGAAAAGAACAAAGAAACAAAATTTTCTCCTGTGATGAGAACTCAGGATTTACTCTCTTAACTTTCCTACATACCACAGTTATAATCATCATGGTGTATGTTACATCCCCAGTACTTATTTATCTTTGTACTTTGTTGACCACTTTCCTCCAGTTTCCTGTCGCCCCATTACCCACCTCTTGGTAACCGTAAGTCTTATCTTATTCTATGAGTTGGTTGTGAGTTAATTTTTTTTTGATTCCACATATAAGTGAGACCATACAGTAATTGTCTTTCTCTGTTTGAGTTATTTCACTTAGTATAATGCCCTCAAGGGTCCATCCATGTTGTCACAAATAGTAGGATTTCCCCCTTTTTATGGCTGAATAATGTTCCATTGTGTATATCCCAGCTTCTTTATCCAGTCATCAATCCATGAACACTTAGGTGCTTTCCATAACATGACTATTGTAAATAATGCTGCTCGGACCATGAAAAGTACAGGTATCTTTTCAAATTAGTGTTGTAGTTACTTTTGGATATATTCCCAGAAGTAGAATTGCTATATCATATGGTAGTTTTGTTTTTAATTTCTGGAGAATTCAGTATACTGTTTTTCATAGGGGCTGCACTAATTTACAATCCCACCAACAGTCCACAAGAGTTCCCTTTATTCCACAATCATGCCAGCATTTTTTATCACTTTTCTTCTTTTTTCTTTTTTTTAGGGGGAGGGCAGAGAAAGAGGGAGAGAGAGAATGTCTCAATCTCACAACCCTGAGATCATGACCTGAGCCGAAATCAAGAGTCAGATACTTAACCGACTGAGCCACCAAGGTGCCCCTCTCTTGTGTTTTTGATGATGGCCATTCTAACAGGTGTGAAGGGATATCTCATTATGGTTTTAGTTTTCATTTCCCTGATAGTGATATTGATCATCTTTTCTTGTACCTGTTGGCCTTTCATGTATGTTCTTTGGAGAAATGTCTAGTCAGTTCCTTTGCCCATTTTTAAATTGGGTTATTTTTAAATTTTACATATTTATTTTGCTATTGAGTTCTGTATGTATTTTGGATTTTAATCCCTTACCAGATATATGGTTTGCAAATATTTTTTCCCCTTCCAGACACTGTTTTTTCCCTTTGTTGATGTTTCCTTTTGCTGTGCAGAAGCTTTTCAGTTTGATGCAGCTTCACTTGTTTATTTTTTATTTTGTTGCCTGTGCTTTGTGTGTCATATTCAAAACATCACCAGGATTCGTGTCAAGGAGTTTTATTCCTGTTTTCTTCTAGAAGTTTCATGGTTTCAGATCTTACATTTAAGTCTTTAATCCATTTTGATTTAATTTGAATGGTATAAAATAGAGTCCAGTTTCATTCTTTTGCATGTGCATATCCAATTATCCCAACACCATTAATTGAAAAGACAGTCTTTTTTTCATTGACTATTCTTGGCTCCCTTGTCAAATATCAGTTGAACATATATGCTTGTATTTATTTCTTGGCTCTCAATTCTGTTTCATTCATGTATTTGTCTGCTTTTATGTAAGTACCATACTGTTTTGATAACTATAGCTTTGTAGTATAGCTTGAAATCAGGAAGTGTGATACCTCCTTCTTTGTTCTTTCTCAGGACTGCTTTGGCTATTTGGGGTCTTTTGTGGTTCCATATAAGTTTCAGGAGCATTTATCTACTTCTGTAAAAAGTGCCACTGGAAACTTGACAGGGATTGCATTGAATCTGTAGATGGTCTTTGGTAGTATTGACATTTTGACAATATTAATTCTTTCAATCCATGAACAAGGGATACCTTTCCATTTATTTGTGTCTTCTTTGATTTCTTTCATCACTGTCTTGTAGTTCTCAGTGAAGAGAATGTATCTTTGGTTAAGTTTATCAAATGTTTTATTGTTTTTGATGCTTCTATAAATAGGATTGATTATTTTTTTTCAGAAATTTTATTGTTGGTTTATAGAAACACTACTGATTTTATATGTTAATTTTATATGTTAATTATAACTTCACTGAATTCGTTGATTAGATCTAACAGTTTTTTGGTTGAGTCTTTAGGCTTTTATGCATAACATCATGTCATCTGTATATAGAGATAATTTTACTTCTTCCTTTCCAATTCTGACTACCTTTTATTTCTTTTTCATTTCTGCTTGCTGTGGCTAGGACTTCCAGTACTATGTTGAATAAGAGTGGTAAGAGAGGGTACCTTGTCTCCTTACTAATCTTAGCAGAATGGCTTTCATCCTTTCACCACTGAGTATGATTTTAGCTGTGGTATTATCATATATGGACTTTATTACATTGAGATATGTTCCTTCTATGTCTAATTTGTTAAGAGTTTTTACCATATATGGGTGTGGAATTTTGTCAAATGCTTTTTCTGTGTCTTTTGAGATGGTCATATAATTTTTATCCTTCATTTAATTAATATGGTATATCATGTTGATTGATTCACTTCTTTCTATTAATGCAGTGTATCACTTTGATTGATTTGCATGTGTTGAATCATCCTTGCATCCTAGGGATAAATCCCACATGGTCATGGTGAATGATCTTTTTAATGTGCTGCTGAGTTCAGTTTGCTAATATTTTATTGAGAATTTTTGCATCTATATTTATCAAGAACATTGGCCTGTAGCTTTCTTTACTAATAGTGTCTTTTTCTGGTTTTGGTATCAGGATAATTCTGGCCTCATAAAATGAGTCAAACAGGATTTTTGAGCCAAAAAGTTCTAACTTGGTTTTCTGTTTCAGTACATAGTAGCTACATAATCTTGAGTAAGTTGCTAAACTCCTATGTGCAATCTTTTTATTTGTAAAATAGAGATAATAATAGTAATTATTTCATGTGTGTGTCTGAGGATTTGTTGATATACATATGAAGGGCTTAGCCCCGTGCTGTAAATATAGCAAATACACTATCAAAGTTCCCTACTGGTGTGTGAAGTTAAAGGTGAATAAATTTGGGTTGTTCGTAAAAAATATACTATATGATATTTAGAGCAGTTCAACAAAGAGATAAGCTGAGTTCCGGCAGAAGACAGCCCTTAAAATGTCTTGGAAGATTGCTTTTCATTTTGGAGATTTTTTTTTTTCATTTTGGAGTTTAAAAATAAATGATTGAGTTGGCCTCTGACACGTACAACTGGTTGCTCAAATCCATGGACTGGCTGAGTAAACATACTGCATGCTTTCAGGATGTTTGCTCAGTATGAGGTAAAAAGGGAAAACAATACTCATCCTTCAGTGGTCAAAATTTTACCCAAAAGGGGATAACTCCCTGCACTTCCAGGTTGCATATATATAGACACATTGTGGCATTGAGAGAGAAGTCCTGGGTCTAGATGTGTATAAAAAAATATGTATAAACTCCTAGAAATGAGTAAGCAAGCATCAAACAGCGCTATAGAAAATTGTCTTGGGTGAGAAGCTTGAACAGGTACTTCACAAAAGGGGATATTTAAATGACCAGTAAACATATGAGAAAATATTCATAATCAGTAGTCATCATGGAAATGGAAATCAAAAGCACAAAGAGATATGACTACACAACCAACAGAAATACCAAAATTTAAAAGACTGAGAAAAACCATATTGGTGTGGATATAGAACAACTGAAACTCTTCTACACTGCTTGTGGGAATATAATTTGGTAATATTCCTTTGGAAAACTATTTGGTTATATATTCTAAAGTTGAACATGCACCTACTCTATTAGCCAAGAATTCTATTTCTATGTATTTACCCAAGAGAAATGTAATGTAAATTCACCAAAAAACACATGCAACAGAGTTCATAGTTACACTACTACAATAAGCCTAAACCAGGGTTTCTTAACCTCAGTACTATTGACATTTGGATTGGATAATTCTTTCTTGTGGGAGGCTTTTCTGTGCTTTGTAGGATAGTTAGCAGTATCTCTGGACTCTACTCGCTAAAATCCAGTAGCAACCTCAGCCCACCCTATCATAAAAACCAAAAATGTTTCCAGACATTGCCAATGTCTCCTGGGGAGCAAGGAGTTGAAAACCATTTCCCTAAAATGTAAACAATCTAAATACCCATCAACAGTAGTATGAATAAATAATGGGAGCATACTAATTCATTACGATATTGCATATCAGTAAAAATAACAACAACATGAATGATATCATAAAGAATGTTCAACCAAAGAACCTAGACACAGTAGGGCTCATCCCATAACATTCTCTATATGTAAAGTTCAAACACAAATAAGACAAACCTATGATTATAGAAATCAGAATAGTGATGAACTTTGGAGGAAATAATAACCTGAAAGAGGCATAAGACAGGCTTTTAGGATGCTAGTGACATTCTTGATCTCACTGGTGTTACATTCAATATACCAAATGCAAAAGTTTTAGAGCTATATAGATTTATGAGTTGTGCACTTTCTGTATATATATTATGTTTCAACATAAAAATGTATCCTCAAAACGGATTTTGTATTAGTTTTTTTATCAGGAGAGTTTTCTTTAAAAACATATTTAGTCTGATATATTGCCCCCAATGGAAAACCTACAGACATCTTTTTTTTCTTATTGAAATATAAATTGCTTTTTCCACTCTCCAAAATAGCACCTTCCCTTTTTTCGCTGACTGTGGCCTCAATCTTAGGTCCCTTGGGTCTGCTCCTGATCATCAAACAACCTAAACAAACCATTACGGGGATTTGGAGCATCATGGCATTCTATTAAACTGGCCCCACTCTATAATATTCTCTTCTGCAGAGTACTGCACACTATGTATTTCTTAAGTCAAAATTTGTTTGTTTGGTTTTTTTTGAGAATTTTCCACTCTTTCAGATAAGTACTACCTTTCTAGGTTGGCAGTCAGTACACTAAAATCACCGACAAATTCTACCTCAGTTAAGTCTGACAATGGATGAATTGCATTTGATTTTCTGGTACTTCACATAAATCTGTTTACTTAGGACATAATCCTCATATTTTGTCCATCTATATGTAGTTAGGTAACAGATGCTGCATGATGTCAGACCCATTGAAAGCCTCATCTTCTCAAAAATATATTCTCCACACAGGCTCATTCTTGAAAGTCATGGTATTTTTAAGCTATTATTTTCAGTTCTGAAAGTCCTTTGTAAAATGAATACTTTTCTTTAAAGAAACAATATATTTATTTGTCAGACTTCATTAAAACAGTTAAAAATTAGCTAACTTATCAGTTAAGTGAAGAATGCAGCTCAGAGGAGGTAAATTATGGATTGTCTATGAGGTTAGTGGAGAGAGGAGGACATGTAATTGAATGGAAAGGTTATGCGGCAATTTCAAAATTGGTCCACAAATTCACTGGCATTTTTTTCCATCAAGAGGTAGGGTCTATCTCTCCTCACCTCAAATAAGAGCTGGCCTTAGGCACGAAATTATACCAATAAAATGCAGCAGCAGTGACTTCCCAGGCTGTGTGGCTTCCAGGACTAGGTCAGAAAAGGCTGTGTGGTTTCTACCTGGTTGTCTCACGCCACTCAGTCAGGGGACATCAGCCACCATGGATGAAGTACGACTACTCTAAAGCACCAGACTGGAAAAGAGGCAGTCCCAGCAGAGCTTCCATCCATCCAACATCCAGCCACCAGAAAGAGCCATCTTGGATGCCAGCCCAGCCAGACCCTTAGATGACTGAAGCCAACATCTAATACCACACTACGCAAGAGACCCCAAGGAAGCACAGTCTAACCCAACCGTCCAGAATTATTGACCCACAACATCCTCCAGAAAATAAAATGGTTGTTTTAAGTTCTTGCTTTGGGAGATAATTTGTTATGCAGTAATTGTAATAGGAACAGAAACAATTGTGAGTTCCTTCTAAAGACAGTGGCTCCATTCAGTTGAGCTCAACAAGCACGTATTGAATTTCTATTATGTGTCATGCAGAGTATCGGGACCCGGAAATTCCAAGATCGTACAGTGATAGTTCTCTGCCAAGTAGGGGTGTCGGCAACGTTGTGAACTACAGCAAAGTGCAATTATAAGCACAGTAAGAGCTATAAGTACAAGGAACCGAGATGTACAAAATAAGAATTGGTTAGCCACTTCCTGGACGTCAGGGCACAGTGGCCAAGTTCAAATTCTGTACTAATACTACATAATGCTGCAATCTTGGACACATTACTTCACCTCTCTGAGCCTATTTTCTCCTTCCTTATGAAAAGGGTTCCCTTGCTGTAATATTCATTCCTCCCCAGAAAAGAAGTAACTTAATTGGTGAGTTTGGGACATAAAGCAAGCATATGTGCCATTCCTTTCCTCTTTCTTTTTTCTTTGATTCTGGCTACCTGCAGACCCCAGGAATTTGCTCTCCTCCCTGTCATATGGTGGAGGAGGTCTGCCCTTTCAGGTTCAAGGTGGGAACTACTCAAAGACACGTGCCACAGATCTATGCCATATTCTAAGCAATAGCTTTACCTGCAACAGAACAGCTATGGGTTTCCCATAGCCTTATCTTAGCCTATTTGGGCTGCTATAACAGAATGACATAGAGTGGGTGGCTTATAAATAACAGAAAGTTATTTCTCACAGTTCTGTAAGCTGAGAAGTCCAACATCAAGGTGTCATCACAATTCAGGGCCTGGCGAGAGCTACTTCCTGGTTCGTAGACAGCCATCTTTTTGCTGCGTCCTCACTAGGTGGAGGGGGCGAGGAAGCCCCCTGGGCCTCTTTTACAAGGAAGGGCACCAATCCCACTCGGGAGAGTTCTACTCTCATGACCTAATCACCTCCCAAAGGCCCCACATCCTAATACCATCACACTGGGGATTAGGTTTCAATATACAAATTCTGAGGAGACACATTCAGCCTTCTTCATCATGCCTTATTTTTTTCTTCTTTTTTCTCAATTGGTTCAATATTTGGGCAGGGGGAAGTACACTGTGTACAACATGTATTATGTTGAGCCAGAAATCTGAGGACCCAACCAAAATAATGTGGCCAGCCTTCAGTTGAGGACAGGGCAGAGGAATTGAGGTGTGGACTTCAGTGAGCACAGCTTTGACATTGGTGACCTGGGGAGGCTATCCTGAGCCGTATAGGTGTTTCTTACAACTGCACATTCATTTAGCTTTTAGCTATCGTTACCAAGGTCTGTGGCTTTAGGCCTGAGGCACAGCCATGTAGGATTTCTCATCCTGGTGGTTCACATCAACTTTGCCCGCAGTGAGCTGCTGTTTCTATAGAGACCAAGCTGCATGCACCAGAGCTTTGGAAAACAGTGTACAAGCCTCGGCAAAGAGACAGCGGGAGGTGGGGGGCCAGCCTCCGCAGCCTGATCTTGAACTAAAGGGCATAATTTTTCTAAGTGGTTGTAGCTGAGATAAGGATTCAACTTTAGGACAAAGAGAATGTTTTCATCTACAGGTCTTTTACACATTATTGGGCTAGAAAAAAAAAATCATTGTTGCTTTCAAATTTGAAGGCACCTACACTCCCCCTTAAATTATTCATGCTAAGCCTAGATGGAAATGCTCGATCTGCTGAATGGATCACCTTGAATGTATGTAGTTCCTCCACAGGCTGAAAGGGTTGTAAAGACTTCAAGGGAACTGAACGAGCTTTCAAGGAGGGGCGGCCTGGGCAGTGCCTTCCGGTGTTACCTGGGCTAAGAGGTGCCTGCAAGTTTTAGAGGAAACAAAGAGACAATAAAAACAGCAAGTTAAAGTGTTAAAACACTGCCGAGCAGTTCTGAAAAGAAAACAATGGGCAGAGCTGTTGTCCCGGCTCTTGCGGAAAAGGTGGCCCTGGGAAATGTACTTAGAGCTTGGAATACTGAGGCAACACAGCAGAACGTTGGGTCCTCATTAGGCTCCTAAGCTTCCAAACATCCACAGAAGCTGCTGAGCCACTGTCCAACTGAGACAAGGCAGGAGGAGGAAAAACCCGTCCCACGGGAGGTGTGTTTCAGGGGATCCAACAATTCCTTAGGCAGCCCTGTGACACCCCAGAGACAGGGACTGCCACAGGGCAAAGAAGTAGGGGCTTCCAAGAGGGTGTGTGGAGTATGATGGCAAGTAAAGAAAAGTGCCTGAGATAAGACCAGGTCACTTGGTGGTCACCCGGCAAATTGCTCAACTTCGTGTCAATGTAAATGCCTCAAATGCTACTCTCTCTGAAAGAAAGGAACTGGGACGTGCCCCAGGGCTTCTGCCCCAACCCCAGGGGCGGTGTAGGCATTGTGTCAATATTAACCTCTTGCTGGGTAATTTCTCCCCAGTGAGTTTATTTATTTATTTATTTTGAAAGATTTTACTTATTTATTTATTTGAGAGAGAGAGAGAGAGAGAGCGAGCACGAGCAGTGGGGAGGAGCAAAGGGAGAGGGACAAGCAGACTCCGCCCTAATGTTGGATAAGCAGCTAGCAATTCCTGCCAGGGAGCCCTTAGCAGAAGTCACCGAGGGAGACTTCAGGAGAGCTTTTGCTTTCTTGAGGAAATAGAAAAGTTGCAGCCTGCATAGCCCTTTGCCCTTACCTCTTCTAGCCTTAAATATGCACTGAGGCCAAGAAACGGAGCACCCATCTTGCAGCATGGGGCGATTAGCGTGGGGTGCAAGGCAAAGACAAGTGAATCACAGGGCTTGTGGCCTTGTCCTTATCAAGTCATTGAACCAACACTAACAGGGGCTTCAATGGTTTATCGTGTGAATAACTCCTGATTGTTAAGTCGCTGGAGGCACATTTTCTGTTGCTCCAGACAAACATATTCATAACTGATAAAAATCCTAAATATCGGGTCTTTTGGTTTTGGGTTTAGCTGCTTAGCTGCCTTTCTCCATGTTTGTGTATGCACGTGTGCATGTGTATGCACATGTCTGTGCATATGTGTGTGTATGTGTACGTGTGTGTGTGTGTCAGGAGAATGTGGTGGAGAGTTAGAGCTCTGTCTTATTCCTTCTTTCTTCATAGAAATGACAGGAAGTTTATGAGATGCCTTCAATATAAGAGTTTTCCCAAGGATCAAAAGGATCCCTAGAATTCATCAACACCATTTTTCTGTCTATATTGCCTATGTTCTAAAAAGAAAATATCCTCTTCCAACAGTTTTCCATCATCTCAAAACCATATATATGACCAGAGGGTTTTTCTCAATATTTAATTGGCATCTTGCTTAATTATGTTTCTGCTTTGTCCTCAGTGAATAAAGTGAAGAGACATCCCACCTCCCTTGAGTGAAAACTGATCTCTCCTCAGTGACCACAGTAAGTGCCTCTTCAGCCTTCTCTTCTGGCAAAATTAATGCAATTTCTTGAAACTCACGCCCTAGAGGACAAATACTTCGCCTTTGTCATCCTCTGGCGCTCCTCTAGACCATGGCCTCCATATCTGACTTCTGTCATTTCTCTGATGCCAGGAAGAAATATGAAAAGAAAGCTTGATGAGTGTCCAGGGCTGGGAGAAGACCATCTCCAGCTCCCTTCGTGATTTTAGTCACTTTCGAAGATATTCCTCACTCTTTAACGTTTCTGACAAAGCTGGATGGGTCTTATTTGTTTTAGGGAGTGCTGAGTATATGTCGAAGTCATCTTGAAAAAAAATAATTTTAGAAAATACCCATTTAGAAAATGCCCTGGCTCCCATCTCAGAAATTCTGATTTAATTGGTCAAAACAGGGTCTCAGCATTGACATTTCGTTAGAACTCTGCATAGAACAGGTTTGTTACCCAGTGAGCCTTTCCCTCTGGCTGCTCATTACATTTCATCATCTCCTACCTCCAGTTTGTTCGTGCTCCATGAATCCTGTCACACCTCCCGAAGAGCTTACTCTCCATGGCCATACCTTGTCTGTACATAAACACACCCAATTCTTTCCACCTGGGAGGAAATAAACAGCAAAGAGTTAGTCTTCTGCCCTGAGAATTCCTCTAGCTATCACCCTGTCTTTTTTTCCTTACTAGCCTAACTTCTGGAAAAAGCAACCTACACCCACTATTTCTTCATCTCCCATTCATCCTTCAACCCTTCTGGATTTTTAAACTTACCTCCTTACTTATGCCCAAAACTATTGCAGTCATCAAGGTACCAAATCTAAAAACTAATTCTTATTTTTATTTTACTTCACTTTTCTGCAACAATTGGCATTATTGTTCCACTCTTTTTCATGAGTTCTCTTGGCCTAACTAGTACATTCAAAATGGTGGTGTACACCAGGCAGCATCCTTGTCTCCCTCTAAAATTTCTAAACACTCTCCCTGAGTAATCCTAACTTCTCCCTGTCTTCAACCCCCTTGTTAATGTGCTATAAATAGGTCTATAGATCTTAGTTTCAGTTTCCGATGGCATCCAGTTGCTTTCTGGCATGTATCACACTTGATATCTCCAAAATGGAATTAATTACTTCTCCTGCCATCCATCCATCTTCTGCTCCTGTTTTCCCCTGCATTTATTAATGGCACACTAATCATCAGGTCACCAGAAACCAAAGCCCAAGAATCAGTTCAGCCTTCACTTGTGGACTTCTCTCATATTTTCACAAAATTTCATTAATCTACTTGTACAATATCTCTTAAAATTTCCCTCCACTTCTCATGCCTTAGTCCAAACCCTCAACTTAAAAGGCAACATATATAATGTCTCCAATTGGTCTGCATCCTCCTATCTCAGCTTCCTCTAATCCATCTCCACACCAAAGCTTGAATTACCTTCATAAGATGGGAATTTGATGACATTAATCCCCTAATTAAAACACTTCAAATGTTCCTAATCTCTTATAATCTACAATTCATTCATTCAGGTCTTTTTGAGATCAGGTTTCTTTCTATCCATTTTCACCCTCTCCCAGCACACTGAACTTCTTGGCATTCTTGAAACAAGTCATATCCCCATATCCTAGCACATATTATTCCACTGCTAGGAATGTCACCAACAACCAACCATCTGATAAACTCCTCCACATCTTTTAAGGATGGTGATGTCTGTGCTGGCTTTCTTATCACCATTGTAACCCCACCCCCCACATACCATCTGGAACATGGTAGGTGCTCAGTGAGTATTTGCCATATGCCACTCACCCCCCTGAAGGTAGAAATAACAACTATAGTCTCTTAGCCCCATGCACATACAGCTATAATAGCATTCATCCCATTAGATTGTAATGATTTGCTTATTTGTCTGAATCCCCTAATGAACTATGAGCTCTTTGAAGGAAGGGAATGTGTTGTGTTTGCTTCAGCAATCCTATCACTCGGCAGTGTCTGAAATATAGTCAACATTGCTGATTTTTCATTAATAAAATTTTTTCTGGGGAGAGGAGAAGGGAGAAGGAAATGGGAAAAAAATAAAATTTGTTATTTTATTCACAGGAGATAAGTTGAACAGATAAGTTGAATTGAGAACTTTCAAAACATGAATGTGCAGCTTTCAAAAAGAAAAGAGACACTCAAATGTTAAACTTTATTTGTATAGCTTCATATATATTTGCCATTTCCATGCAGAGCTTGGAAATGAAACCAACGTAAAGGAGACCAGAAAGACATCATAAAAGACTTCATCCAAATATGGCTCTATTTATGTGCCTAGATCAAGCTGCACAGACAAATCTTCCCCTTGGCTTTCTAGTTATATAAGTCACCAAATTCTTTTTTGTTTAAGTTAGATTGGGTGAGATTATTTTGTCAGTTGTCCTCAAGTGCCCTACTGATAGACAAGTTAAAGGCATCCTATGGAGTTTAGCTAGAAAGAGGCACAGTGTGTTCCAGCTTATATCTTTTAACTTCAACATAAATCAGCTGAGCCATTTAGAGACTGACCAGTTAGTTGAAATAGGATATATGATGTTTTGAGGTTTTCTTTTTATTTTCCTAAAAGTAATACAGACCAAAATTTAATGCATAGTGATTTAAATAATGGTAAATACTTTCACTTTCACAACAGTGATGAAATTTTGAGAATTAAACATTTTCTATAATTGGAAAGACCTAGGCCATTGCAAAAACAGTAGTTAGCTAATTATCTAGACCAGAAGTGTGCTTGGTATCACATAATAATAAGTAGGTGGAGACTATGGCCAACTGAAAATCAGATAGCCAATTAGTGTCATCTGGAAATAAAAGGCCAGCATTGCCCAATATTTCCATTTTTTTTTTCAAAAGGATACAAACCTAGACTTAGGTGAAAATCTCCTGATTTTCAAATGTTGATAATGAGAAACTAAAAAATGACCCCTGTTGAGAAGCAGACCACAATGCTCCCAGATCATATTGCTGAAAACAAGACACATAAAAAAAGGTTACTCCATGATCACATCCAGAACAAGACATAGATAAGGCCACTCCATGACACAAGAATGTCTAGTCATCCTCCTTTGCTGATGAACAGAACCTGTCTCTGAGTGGATGCTGCTTCTTCAGGAATTATACCTCTAGACTCGTGTTAGTGTTCCTGCCTCCTAGGTATGAATTATTAAGATCCTCAGGGTCTGAGTTGACCTAGCTTATTGGTAGTCCAAAATCCAAAGCTGGTCTCTGCTTCCTAGTTCCCCCTCAGAATCATCCAACCTCTGAAAGAAGACCCTCTCAACAACCCCTTCCCCAGATATTCCTGAGGTTTTCCCAGAGCCAAATCACCCTTGCTGTAACTGTATATATATACATATATGTATATATGTATATACCTAATGTCTTTAACTACAGACATGTTTCTGATAGTCTCTGGCCCATTGGCTAAACAACAGGTACTTAGAAAATCTTCTAAAACACTGGGCTGAACATAGTTGGCCTGGGAGCCAAGTCTGGCCTGAAAACTGCTACAGCCTTCTGATCTCTGTTGAAGCTAATAACAAGGAAGGCAAAGAGGGATGTAGCAGGGATGAATGGACTTCCCCCTATTTAGTTGTTTTATATCATTTATTGTTTTCATTATCAGTAGATTAAAGGGGGGTGGAGAATTACAACATCTAGTGCATGCTACTTAAATATCGTGATCATTTTTATTCATGTTAGGAGGGAGGACTTGATTCTGCTTGATTTGAACAAATCCATTATCAGTGCTTTCAACCTTTGCCATTCCAAATTGAGGTCCGCTTGGAGCTTGGAAGACTGCTGTATCTTAGAGGGCTTTTTCCTTTATAATTTCTTAAAATGCAAGAATGGAAATCAGGAAAAATCAGACACCAGTAAAATGATTTAAATATTTATATAGGTAACCAAGATGTAATGGTTTTTCCTGACTAGAAGTCAGTTTTATCTTTATTAGAGGAGACTATTCCTAACATCATATCTCATGTAATTAGCAGATAAAAAAATATATATGCATGAAAGGCAAATGAACATCCTCCCAGGCTGTGAGAGTCAAACTGAATTAACTGAGGATGATTTGGGGGGGCCTGGATATTAGCACCCCCTGCCTCCCTAACCCAGCTTCCCTTGGGTTTGCCAGATGTTCAAAAGTGGCATACCCAGACAACTCCCCTAGCACAAAACCTAAAACCAGATTGTTAGTCACCTGAATGATTATTCTCATGCTTGTCCTGTAAAAAGACAGAAGAGCAGAAGACCTATGATATGACCAACTGCACATCAACCCAAACATCCCTCTACCGCAAGAAGATGAGGCAATCATCCAGCTGATTTCATCCACCTCTGAGCTCCAACCCATATTAAGTGAAGCTTGCTAGAAAGTACCTGAGCCAAGGCAGAGTATACCTTGCTGGACACAGGTCCTCATCTGCCACAAGCACCTTTTACCTAAGAGATTACTATTGCCCCCTCTTTGGCCACATCTGTCCTTTTGGCCCCTGGCACAGTAGCATTCTTCCTCCTCCTCATTTTGCTTGGGCATCATCACCTTTACCATCTGAATCTCATATTTGTCTTCTGTGCTACCACACAACCATTTCCAACAGTCCAGTTGCTGCTTCTACTAACTTCCCAAGACTAAGAATTTTTGATCTTCCTCTCTTTTCCATGACCTCTGCTTTCTCCAGGCAGCCAAGCCACTGTTTATTAAAACATGGCCATGTATGGTATTTACACAAAAACTCAACTTCAGGAGATTAAACAAGTAAGGGATTTTTTTCTACATAATAAGGAACTAAAAGCCAGCCCAGAGCTGGTGCAACTGCTCAAGGAAGTCATGGGGAACAAGGTTCCTTCTACGAGCTTTACCATGTGGCTTCTCTCTTAATGATCTCAAGATGACTCCTTCTACTCTAAACATTGAGTCTTAATCTGAGTCAAAAATAAAAGAGAAGAAGGATGTGGGGCAAATAACAAATGCAAAATGGCTCTATCTTTTTTTTTTTTTTTAATCAGAGGAAGAAAAGCTTCAGAGGCCTAGCCATTAGATTTCTGCTTGCATCTCATTGGTCAGAGTGGGTTACATGGCCATTCCTAGCTGCAAGGAAGTCTGGAGAGGTGATGGTACATGAGAGGTGATTGGCAAGTGGGACTGTTTGTTTGCCAATTCAAACAAAATTAGAGTTCCTTTAGTAAGTAAGAAGGGAGAATGGCTATTAGGGAGACAATTAGCTATGTCTGTCCAAGTCAACTCCTTTGGCTACTCAACATTCACACACATGCTTCTCTCCAAGGTAGAACATGCTTAGCACTGCTCCCCAAAGGTGACAATCCAAAAGTCTAATTTATTTGCTTCATTCAACTCTTCAGAGTTTCTGTGATTCTGTCAGATCTAAATTGGACTTTATATGGTCTAGTGACCTATAAACTGAAAGACAACCTATCTTTCCTCAGCATATTCACTATTCAATGGTTAAAAAAAACAAAGACCAGTTTAAGGTCAATATTAACCCCTATTGGGAAGAGAATAATGGAAAGCCCACAGCAGAGATCATACCAGAGTAAACATGAAACATTGCCTAGCAGGAAGGCTCAGAGCTTCTGTGTTCTCTCAGGGTACTTTCCTGGATTACCCAATCCACCATCCTCATGTTCTCCTCCCTGGGAGACCCTCTCTTGATTATTGTCATTGAAGACCTTATACGAAGAGGGCATTATAGAGAATGACTTCCCCTGAGGGGCACAGATTTCTTGGACCCACTTCTATTGGTTTGAATTTGGGGTACAAGAAGGGACTTAAAAGATTTATTTATTTTTTTATTTAAATTCAAATAGCCAACATATAGTACATCATTAGTTTCAGATGTAGAGTTCAATAATTCATCTATTCCATATAACACCCAGTGCTCATCACATCATGTGCCCTCCTGAATGCCTGTCACCCAATTACCTCATCCCTCCACCCACCTCCCCTCCAGCAACTATCAATTTGTTTCCTATAGTTGAGTCTCTCATGGTTTGTCTCCCTCTCTGATTACTTCCCATTCAGTTTTCCCTCCCTTCCCCTATGATCCTCTGTGCTGTTTTTTATATTCCACATATGAGTGAAACCATATGATAATTGTCTTTCTCTGACAGACTTATTTTGCTCAGCATAATACCCTCAAGTTCTATCCATGTTGATGTAAATGGTGAGTTATTCATCCTTTCTGATGGCTGAGTAATATTCCATTATATATATAGTCTATATTCCATATATATACTTCCATAAAAATCTATATCTATATAATATTCCATTATATATATATATATATATACACACACACACACACATATATATATATATATGTATGTATATATTACATCTTTTCTATCCATTTATCTGTTGATGGACATTTCAGCTCTTTCCATAATTTGACTATTGTGGACATTACTGCTATAAACATCAGGGTATATGTGCCTCATCAGATCATTGCATTTGTATCTTTGGGGTAAATACCTAATAGTGCAATTGCTGGGTTGTAGAGTAGCTCTGTTATTAACTTCTTGAGGAACCTCCATGCTGTTTTCCAGAGTGCCTGTACCAGCTTGCATTCCCAATAACAGTGTAAGAGGGTTCCCCTTTCTCCACATCCTCACCAAAATTTGTTGTTTCCTGACTTGTTAATTTTAGCCATTCTGACTGGTGTGAGGTGGTATCTCATTGTGGTTTTGATTTGTATTTCCCTGATGCCAAGGGATGTGGAGCACTTTTTCATGTGTCTGTTGGCCATTTGTATGTCTTCTTTGGAGAAATGTCTGTTCATGTCTTTGGCCCATTTCTTGACTAGATTATTTGTTTTTTGGGTGTTGAGTTTGATAAGTTCTTTATAGATCTTGGATACTAGCCCTTTATCTGATATGTCATTTGCAAATATCTTCTCCCATTCCATAGGTTGCCTTTTAGTTTTGTTGACTATTTCCTTTGCTGTGCAAAATCTTTTTGTCTTGATGAAGTCATAATAGTTCATTTTTTGCTTTTGTTTCCCTTGCCTTTGGAGACATGTCTAGCAAGAAGATGTTGTGGCATAGGTTGAAGAGGTTGCTGTCTGTGTTCTCCTCTAGGATTTTGATGGATTCCTGTCTCACATTGAGGTCTTTCAACCGTTTTGAGATTATCTTAGTGTATGGTGTAAGAGAATGGTCCAGTTTCATGCTTCTCCATGTGGTTGTCCAATTGTCCCAAAACCGTTTGTTGAAGAGACTGTCTTTTTTCCATTGGATATTCTTTCCTGCTTTGTCCAAGATTAGTTGACCATAGAGTTGAGGGTCCATTTCTGGGTTCTGTATTCTGTTCCATTGATCTATGTTTCTGGTTTTTTTTTTTTTGTTTTTTGTTTTTTTGTGCCAGTACCATGCTGTTTTGATGATTACAGCCTTGTAATATAGATTTAAGTCTGGCATTGGGATACCACCACCTTTGGTTTTCTTTTTCAACATTCTTCTATTTAGGGTATTTTCTGGTTCCATATAAATTTTAAGATTATTTGTTCCAGCTCTATGAAAAATATCGATGGTATTTTCATTGGGATTGCATTGAATGAGTAGACTGCTCAAGGTAATATAGACATTTTAACAATATTTATTTTTCTAATGCATGAACATGAAATATCTTTCATCTCTTTGTGTCTTCCTCAATTTCTTAAGTATTCTGTAGTTTTTAGAGTACAGATGCTTTGCCTCTTTGGTTAGGTTTTTTCCTAGCTATCCTATGGGTTTTGGTGCAATTGTAAATGGGACTGATTCCTTAATTTCTCTTTCTTCTGTCTCATTGTTAGTGTATAGAAATGCAACTGATTTCTGTGCATTGATTTTATATTCTGTCATGTTGCCGAATTCCTGTATGAGTTCTAGCAATTTTGGGGTGGAGTCTTTTTGGTTATCACCAAGGAATATCATGTCATGTGTGAATAGTGAAAGTTTGACTTCTTCTTTGCTGATTTGGATGCCTTTTTTTTTTTCTTTCTTTTTGTTGTCTGATTGCTGAGGCTAGGACTTCTAGTACTATGTTGAACAACAGTGGTGAGAGTGGACATCCCTGTTGTGTTCCTGACCTTACGGGCAGTTTTTCCCCATTGAAAGTGATATTTGCTGTGGGCTTTTCTTAGATGGCTTTATGATATTGAGGTATGTTACCTGTATCAATACACTGTGGAGAGTTTTAATCAAGAAAGGATGTGGTATTTTTTCAAATGCTTTTTCTGCATCAATTGAGAGGGTCATATGTTCTTGCCCCTTCTTTTATTACTGTGATGTATCACATTGATTTGCAAATGTTGAACCACTCTCGCAGCCCAGGAATAAATCCCACTTAGTTGTGGTGAATAATCCTTTTAATGTACTGTTGGAGATCCTATTGGCTAGTATCTTGGTGAGTATTTTGACATCCGTGTTCATCAGGGATATTGGTCTGTAATTCTCCTTTTTGGTGGGGTCTTTGGATTTGGGATCAAGGTAATGCTGGCCTCATATGACAAGTTTGGAAGTTTTCCTTCCATTTCTGTTGTTTTTTTTTTTAAACAGCTTCAGAAGAATAGGTATTAGTTTTTAATTTTTTTAAAATTTATTTGACTTAATCAAATTATTTGATTTAATCTCCCAACTTGTTTGTTGGGAGATTTTTTATTACTGCTTCAGTTTCCTTGCTTGTTATGGGTCTGTTCAGGTTTTCTATTTCTTCCTGCTTCACATTTGGTAGTTTATAGTCTCTAGGAATTCATCCATTTCTTCCAGATTGCCTAATTTGTTGGCATATAGTTGCTTATAATATGTTCTTAAAATTATATTTTTTTGGTGTTCATTGTGATCTCTCTTCTTTCATTCATGATTTTATTAATTTGGGTCCTTTCCTTTTTGATAAGTCTGGCTAGGGGTTTATTGAGCTTATTAATTCTTTCAAAGAACCAGCTTCTAGTTTTGTTGATCTGTTCTACTGTTCTTTTGGTTTCTATTTCATTGATTTCTGCTCTAATTTTTATTATTTCTTTTCTCCAGCTTGGTTTAAGCTTTATTTGCTGTTTCTTCTCCAGCATGTACAGTTAGCTTGTGTATTTGAGAATTTTCTGGTTTCTTGAGAAGCTCATATTGCTATGTACTTCCCTCTTAGGGCCGCTTTTGCTTCATCCCAAGATTTTGAACAGTTGTGTTTTCATTTTCATTTGTTTCCATGAATTTTTTTTAATTCTTCTTTAATTTCCTGATTGACCCATTCATTCTAAAAGGATGCTCTTTAACCTCCAAGTGTTTAAGTTCCTTCCAGATTTCCCCTTGAGATTGAGTTCAAGTTTCAAAACATTGAAAATATGCAGGGAATAATCCCAATCTTTTGGTACCAGTTGAGACCTAATTTGTGACCCAGTATGTAATCTATTCTGAAGAATGTTCCATGTTCACTCGAGAAGAATGTGTATTCTGTTGCTTTAGGATAGAATGTTCTGTATATATCTGTGAAGTCCATCTGGCCCAGTGTGTCATTCAAAGCCCTTGTTTCTTTGTTGATCTTCTGCTTAGATGATCTGTCCATTGCTGTGAGTGTGGTGTTGAAGTCCCCTACTATTTATTGTATTATTATCAATGTGTTTCTTTAATTTGGTTATTAATTGGTTTATATAATTGGCTGCTCCCAAGTTAGGAGCATACGTATTTATAATTGTTAGATCTTTTTTTTGGATAGACCCTTTAAGTATGATATAGTGTCTGTCTTCATCCCTTACTACAGTCTTTAGTTTAAAATCTAATTTGTCTGACATAAGGACTGCCACCCAGCTTTCTTTTGATGTCCACTAGCATGATAAATAGTTCTCCATCCCCTCACTTTCAATCTGGAGGTGACTTTGGGTCAAAAATGAGTCTCTTGTAGACAGCATATGGATGGGTCTAATATAATCTGATACCCTGTGTCTTTTGATTGTAGCATTTAGCCCATTTACATTGAGAGTAACTATTGAAAGATACGAATTTAGTGCCATTACCTGTAAAGTCAGTTTTTGTATATTGTCTCTGTTCCTTTCTGGTCTATGTTACTTTTGGGCTCTCTCTTCACTTACAAGATCCCCTTTAATATTACTTGCAGGGCTAGTTTAGTGATCACAAATTCTTTTAGTTTCTGTTTGTTCTGCAAGCTCTTTATCTCTACTTCCATTCTGAATGATACCCTAGCTGGATAAAGTATTCTTGGCTGCATGTTTTTCTCATTTAGTACCCTGAATATACCCTGCCAGCCCTTTCTGGCCTGCCAGGTCTCTGTGATTAGGTCTGCTGCCAGTCTAATGTTTCTACCCTTGTAGTTTAAGGACTGATTTTCTTGAGCTGCTTTCAGGATTTTCTCTTTATCTCTGAGATTTGCAGGCTTCACTATTATATGTCAGGGTGTTGATCTATTTTTATTGATGTTTGAGGGGGGTTTGCTCTGCCTCCTGGACTTGAATGCCTTTTCCTTCACCAGATTAGGAAAGTTCTCAGCTATGCTTTGCTCAAAAATACATTCTGTGTCTCTCTCTTCCTTCTTCCTCTGGTACCCCAGTTATTCTAATATTGTTTCACTTTATGGTATTTCAGATTTCTCAAAGCCTCCCCTCATGATCCATTAGCTGTTTTTCTCTCTTTTTCTCATCTTCCTTAGTTTCCACCATTTTGTCTTCTATGTCACTCACTCTCTTCTGCCTCATTTACCCTAGCCATTAAAGTGTCCATTTTAGACTGCATCTCAGTTAAAGCATTTTTAATTTTGGCCTGATTAGATTTTAGTTCTTGTATTTCTTCACTATGGGATTTTCTAATGTCTTTTATGCTTTTTTCAAGCCCAGCTAGTATCTTTATAATCATTTTTCTGAATTCTAGGTCTGACATTTTACTTATATCCATATTGATTAAATCTATGGCAGAGTATTACCTCTGGTTCTTTCTTTTGTTGTGAATTTCTCCTTCTAGTCATTTTATCCAGAGAAGAATAGATGAACAAGAGAACAAAATAAAAAATATCAATCACAACCCCAGCAAAATACACACTAGACAAATCCAAAGAGATCAGAAACCAAAAAAGAAAAGAATAAAAAAGGGAAAAAAGAGAGAATATAATCTCACAGGTGGACAAAACAGGGTGATACCCTCGGCCCTGGGTGTATTTTGGTCTGTTTGTTAGAAGACACTAAATCCCAAAATTGTGAAGAAAGAAAAACTTACATACATATACAAAAATAAAATTGAATACAGTGAAAGGAAGCCAAAAATTAAGAATATATCTATAAAATGTAAATGTAAAAAAAATGAACACTTAAAAAGACTTAAAAAAAGTTGATAAAATAAGAAACTAGTTGAAAAGGAAAAAAGGAAAAAAGAAAAAGAAAATTTTAAACTGAAAGATTAAAGAATCATGAGAAAAAAAAAATTCTACATACTACTTTCCCCTGGCACAGGAGCTTTTCAGTTCTGTGTGATCTGTAAACTTGGTATTAGCCTGATGTTCCTGCTGGTCTCCTGGGGGAGGGGCCTGTTGCACTGATTCTCAGATGTCTTTGCCTGGGCAAAGTTGCACAGCCCCTTGCCAGGTTGCTCAGTGTAAGCTGCTTCTGGTTGCTCTATGTGGCTTTTGTTTCCTGAAGGATTTCCTAGCTGCTTTAGAGGATGAAGAAAACAGTAAGAATGGCAGCACCCCAATCTCCAGTCCCAGAGCTGAACGATCGAGGCCCCCCAACTCTTCAGTGCACCACCAGGGAAAAGCAGTCAATCACTTTTGTGTGTGCAAAACTCTGCAGACTCCTGTGGTGCACACTCACACTCCCAGGGGGAGGAGGAAGGTCCCTGCAGTTCTGCTGTTCTCTGGGCCCCTGCTTGGAGAGTGGTTGCCTGATTGTGACTCAGTTCATGGTTTATGGCAACACTGAGCTGAGAGCCCACTCCTGGGCTCGCTGATTGTAGCCTGCTTCCCTGCTCCAATGGTTGGGAACTCAGCCACACTCACACACCCCTGTTCTTTCTGTGACCCCAGAGATCCTGAGACCATGCTGTCCCACCTAATATTCTGCCCCACTTCACCACCTGAGCACTTTTCAGACAGGGAGGTCCCTCACCACAGCAGACTTCTAAAAGGTCTGATTTTGTGCTCTGCTGCTATATCAGCTTCCAGAGGCCCCCTCCCTCCATGGTTTTTCTTCCAATATATCCCCTCAGATTCACTTCTCTGCACCTCCTACCTTGCAAAAAGTAGTTGATTTTCTATTTGTGGAATTGCAGCAATTCTTTTCTTAGATCTTAGGTTGAATTCACAGGTATTCAGAATAATCTGATAGATATCTAGCTGAATTCAAGGGACCAGATGAAACGAGGGTCTCCTATTCTTCTGCCATTTTCCAGAAACTGGGGACTTAGAAGATTTAATAATTGCAACCTCTTATTAGCCTTTGGCAATATAGTTCCCTCAAAAATGTAGACTTCCAATGCTCTTGGTCAGTTAATTCCATGTGTGAATAACCACAAGCAAATATTTCATCTAGGCATGGTATTTAGCAAGATTCCTTTCCCTTACATAGAAATCTCTAGGCTTTTCCCAGTCCTCTATTCTATAGCTTAATGGCCAATACTTTGAAGTCATTTAAAATAATAGGCATTAGTTGGGGGATATCAAGTGTGATATAATCTCAGTTGATTGACCTTTGTCTGAAGATGTCTTTGTGAAGAAGAGACTGTGTATGCAAAAATTTTAAGATACTAAGTCTGTGCCTCACTGCCACTCTTTTTGCCTGTCTGTCTTTGGTAAAAATACATTTATTTTTAAAATTCTGCATGGATCCAAAAAATAGGACTCTCAGTCAATTTTGAATCATAAAGAATACCACTCCTGTCTCTACTTACAGACTGGCTAACTCTAGTCTGAGTTCCAGAGGGGAAAAAAAGTCTATAACCACATGACAAGGTTCTGAATTTTCCTAGTACTTATTTTAACAGCAAAGCTGTCATAGTACATGATCTGTATCCCAAAGAACAGCAGGTGACAATCGACCAAATGTGTTGCCACCAACTAATAATGGTGACCAGATTTGTCGCCTGAACTGAGTCCCCACCGTTCAAAGCCCCACTCAGCCAAGTCCACATTTTAGAGACTTACTGGCAGCACCCCCTTCCAGGTAAAAAATTCTGTCAGGTAGAATGGATTCAGCTGCAGCTACTGAAAAAAGAACTGCAGGAACACAGTCACCTACTACCCAGTTCACAGAAAGGAGCTTTGGAGACTGATTTGCCAATAGTAATGACTAGGATTTCTTATACTCTGGCCATGCCAATTTCCTTGAAGAGCAGCTGAAGTACATAATCTAATCTATTTCTCACAGTAATCCTCTGCAACAGTGGTATGTTAGTATCCTCCTTTTGCAGATGAGTAAATTGAGGCTCAGCATCTAGGTGACTTGCTCGGTTACACCCAGTTGCTGTGTAGTGGAGCAGGTACTTGAATCCCGATCAGAGCGCTGTAAAAGCCAGTGCCTTTTATCACTGAATCATTTAAATCATTTAATCTGTGTTTAGGGTAAAATGGTGTCACTGAGGGCAAAAAGAACTACATTGCAAGTCAGCATGCCACATCACGGCATGAGAAATGGTTATATCATAGAGACCAGGCGAGTTGTTCATGTGCACAGAGCAGAGCCAGCACTCAAGCACTGAGCCACAGCCTCATGCAAACACCACCACCAAATGCACAGTATTTTCTATCTGACTAGACTGCTCAGGATGTAAACATCAGAAAATAATGAGTCATGCTCTCCCAAGCATATGTTTCATTCCTAAGCCAAGCAAATTGCCGCAGTAAGAGCATGGCTTTGGGGCACAGTACCCGGGCACCTGAGTGAGATGCCCATCTGAGGCAGTCAACAGGAATAAGCCGAGGGTTTTCGCACTCTTCTCACCGTTGGGGCTGCCCTGCTATGCCCCTGTGGGGCCTGGAAGTCCGGTTGCTCTCACACTGTGACACCAGCTCCCTTTGGAAATAGGCTGCACTCTCTTGGTTTGAATTGGCACAACTTCTCCCCTACAACTCCTTTTGATCAAAAGGGATAAATCACATTAATGTACTGTGGACATTTCATAGCCTCCCACAACCTCGGCATCCTGGCAGTGGGATTAGTGTTACATGGGGAAGGACACTTGGCCATGAGCCATGCTGGTCACTGGTGGCCTAGAACCCAGTGTCCTGAGGAGCTAGACCCAAGGGGCAGCAGGCCCCAAATCCCTGGGCTCACGCACAGCTCTTTCAGAGGAGACCAAGGCAGGATTGTTTTGTTCCAAACAAAGTGAAAGCATGAAAAAAGGAGAGGAATATCCACATCTGGACACTGCTGATCAAATTAGTTTGGGATGTTCTGCTCATCCTGCAGTGAAGGATGCAGGGTGGTGTCAGCAGGTACACACTGACTTGCCTGCTCTTGGTCCTCTAATACCTACAGCAGAAACTGATTTTCCCAAATCTAGCCCTGGTAAGTGATTGGATCACATCTTGTGTTTCTGTCTCTTCCGTAGACCATAAACCTAAGACAGGTCATGGTACGTGAGTGCACGTGTGTGGCTTTTCCCCATGGCCTCTAAGGTAGCCATGGCTGCTTTGCTATTTGATTTACTAGATACCCTGAAATCTGATATATTGAAAAGAGGAAAGACTCATAATAATCTTTCCCTTTGGAAGTAATTTTTATGTATTACAACTCTAGATTCCAGAGTGGGCTAGAATTAGTAATGGAGAGATTTTCATGAAAAATGTCATTCTCTTAAACAGAGTTTTTATGGATAGATAGATGATAAATGGCCATATAGATAGATGAATAGATAAATACGAGAAAAATGACAGATATGATAGACAGAATATAGATAGTATTATACATTAGACAGTAATATTTACCAAAGGTATGTTTTTTAGATGATAAGTGGCCATATAGATAGATGAATAGATAGATATGAGAAAAATGACAGATATGATAGGCAGAATATAGATAGTATTATACATTAGACAGTAATATTTACCAAAGGTATGTTTTTTATATACATACATACATGCACAACATGAACACAATCACAGGAAATAGAAAAGGTATTTAAAAAATATAATATCATCTAGAAGCTGTCCCTTTGGTAAGAGGGAAATGGAAAAGAACAGCTCTTTTTTTCTTCTCCTTGGTGTGCCCTTGAGGAAATGGCAATGAATTCCTCCCCCCGCCGCCGCCCTGTGCTATAATGAACTGCCTTCAGTTTCTGTGACACAGATTTTTATCTTTGTGAAATCCTCCATTCCAATAATGTTATCTTTTCTTTCACAGAGCTAATGGGAGTTATTACTGCAGCCCAATACAATATACCTCTTTCTATGTAATATTTGTATCCCTAAAGAGTAGCATGTCAATTGTGAATATTTAATGAATTGGATCATATTTTTAAATGTATAAGAGGACCTTGCCTCTTAAGGTAATCAATTATGAATCTTCTGGTAAAACGTATAATCAATAATTGACTTACTATTGTTTAAATCTATATATGTATATACTGGCTTAATTTATAAATCTTTCCAATGTAAAAGGTATTCCAGCAAGTCTGAATCCCAGTAGTGATTTTTCAAGATCAGAATGAGCAGAGGAAGTCACCAAGAGTATAAGGTGACTCTGGGCTATAACGTGGTTAGCAAGGATTTCTAACATCTTGTCTGACGTATTCCCTAATACCAGGGCAAGTAGGGGAATTGTTCAATGCCCCAGTCAGAATCAATTGCCATGCAGAATTAAAGTTTTAGACCACTTAACAATGGTCCTATAATAAAATTCCCACTGGAATGACAGCTGCTAGCTTTTGAACTCCTTGAGCTCAGAGGGTATGCCTGCCCATGTTCATACTTCATTTCTCAGCCTGGTGCTTTGAATTTAAAGGGTGCTTGGTATATGTATTTTTAACTTATTTTAATACACATAAATATGATTCATGTTTTAGACAAGCGGGAAAGGTCTATCAGAGCAATGCACGTGGGTCTTTGAGAGTAGAAACATCTCTCATTCCACATCCTAAATTCAAACTTGGTGAGAAAGAGCTGGTACAAACCATAGAGGAGAAGATTTTTACTTTTACTTGAAATAGTCTGTATATTTGGAATTTGAATATCTTGTCTTGACTTCAAGTGAAGCTAGAAAGCCAAAAGGGAAGGAATACAGTACACAGAAGAGAATCAACCAAAAGGCAGCAAGAGAATTTCATGTAGCTACTGGCATATGCTCAAAAAATATTTTTAAAAATCTGGAGAGCGGACATCTTGTGGCTGTGTCGTGCGCGTGAGCCCCGTAGGGCCGGGGAGGCAGCAGCTGCCGCGCGGGGAGGAGGCCGAGGCCGCAGCTTGAGGGAGGCCCCGGCCCCTCTACGCCTGTGTCTGGCAGAGCCGGTGGGAGACGAAGAGACAATCCTTCCCTGCCGCCCATCCGGATAATCAAGAGTTTTGGCCGGACCTTTGAGCACACACTGAGACAGTGAGGAGCCAGACGAAAAGCACAGACTATGGCGCTGAAACGGATTAATAAGGAATTTAGTGATTTGGCCCGTGACCCTCCAGCACAATGTTCTGCAGGTCCAGTTGGGGATGATATGTTTCACTGGCAAGCCACAATTATGGGACCTAATGATAGCCCATATCAAGGCGCTGTATTCTTTTTGACAATTCGTTTTCCTACAGACTACCCCTTCAAACCACCTAAGGTTGCATTTACAACAAGAATTTGTCATCCAAATATTAACAGTAATGGCAGCATTTGTCTCGATATTCTAAGATCACAGTGGTCTCCTGCTTTAACTATTTCTAAAGTTCTTTTATCCATTTGTTCACTGCTATGTGGTCCAAACCCAGATGACCCTCTAGTGCCAGAGATTGCACGGATCTATAAAACAGACAGAGATAAGTACAACAGAATATCTCGGGAATGGACTCAGAAGTATGCCATGTGATGCTACCTTAAAGTCAGAATAACCTGCATTATAGCTGGAATAAACTTTAAATTACTGTTCCTTTTTTGATTTTCTTATCCGGCTGCTCCCCTATCAGACCTCATCTTTTTTTATTTTATTTTTTGTTTACCTCCCTCCATTCATTCACATGCTCATCTGAGAAGACTTAAATTCTTCCAGCTTTGGACAATAACTGCTTTTAGAAACTGTAAAGTAGTTACAAGAGAAAAGTTGCCCAAGATTCAGAATTTTTTAAAAAATGGAGCATGTGTATTATGTGGCCAATGTCTTCACTCTAACTTGGTTATGAGACTAAAACCATTCCTCACTGCTCTAACATGCTGAAGAAATCATCTGAGGGGGAGGGAGATGGATGCTCAGTTGTCACATCAAAGGAAGCAGCATTATTCTAGCATCCAGTCTTTTTTTAAGTCTTCCACTGTTAGAGATTTGAGGTTACATGATATGCTTTATGCTCATAACTGATGTGCCTGGAGAATTGGTATTGAATTTATAGCATCAGCAGAACAGAAAATGTGATGTATTTTATGCATGTCAATAAAGGAATGACATGTTCTTGTTCTACAGAGAATGGAAATTGGAACTCAAACACCCTTTGTATTCCAAAATAGGGTCTCAAACATTTTGTAATTCTCATTTAAATTGTTAGGAGGCTTGGAGCTATTAGTTAATCTATCTTCCAATACACTGTTTAATATAGCACTGAATAAATGATGCAAGTTGTCAATGGATGAGTGATCAACTAATAGCTCTGCTAGTAATTGATTTATTTTTCTTCAATAAAGTTGCATAAACCAAATAAAAAAAATAAAAATGTGAATTGGGCCCAAAGTGGTTTTTCTTTTGTCATTCACACTAAAATTTAAACTTTTATGTGAAACTGAAGATGGGATCTTTCAGGGCGAATTCAATTTCTTAAACTGAACTCATTCTGCAAAATGGAGAAAAGTATGTTGCACATCAAAGTTCTTCTCAGTGGCCCATTCTGAGGCTAATGAACTTTTGCCAAGATTTTGATCTTGTTAGGCCAGATGTGACCTGATCTGCATAGCATATTGTGAATGCACAATGAAAAAATTAGATATTAAACTATCTTAATCTATTCTCAACATGGCACTCTGTTAAACTTAGTGATTCTTTTGTTCGAACACCCTCGATGGCTCCCTACTGCAGAAAAGGAAATTGGAAAGCCTTTCTGGTGGCCTTCATGTGCCTCTGTCTCTGTATTCCCACCCCTTTCCTCCCTCTCCACACTGTTTGCTCTGCTCTAGTCCCGCGAGAATCCTTAGACAGTCTTCCACCGGCCAGCTGCTCTCTTGGAATCTTTGTTCAAATATCATCTTCTCAATGACCACCCCATTTGATTTGTTTTTTTAAATTTTTTTAGGCTTAACTACCAGTTTACATAAAATACAGAGCAGCAAGATAAAAGACAGAACAAAGTAATCAGCATAATGCAGAACATGGAATTTTTTTTTAAGATTTTATTTATTTATTTGATAGAGACAGGGCGAGCACAAGCAGGGGGAGTGGCAGGCAAAGGGAGAGGGAGAAGCAGGCTCCCCTCCGAGCAGGGAGCCCAATGTGGGGCTTGAACCCAGGACCCCGGATCATGACCCGAGCCGAAGGCAGCCTCCCAACGGACTGAGCCACCCAGGTGCCCCCAACATGGAATTTTTTTTTTTTTAATTTTATTTATTTATTTGACAGAGAGAGACACAGCGAGAGAGGGAACACAAGCAGGGGGAGTGGCAGAAGGAGAAGCAGGCTTCCCACTGAGCAGGGAGCCCGATGCAGGGCTCGATCCCAGGACCCCGGGATCATGACCTGAGCCGAAGGCAGATGTGTAACGACTGAGCCACCCAGGTGCCCCATGGAATTGTTTTAAAAGACAAAAGACCTATTTTCTCTCCCAAATATTCATGGGCATGATAAAAAGGGGACTGTAGTAAGGGATTCTTAAGAATAAAATAATTTTAAGACAAAATACCAAATGCAATGTGTCATCCTTATTAGAATTCTAATGTAACCACCTGAACCACACCCTGTGCTGATCCTCCTTATCTTGCTCTATTTCTTTTCCCCAGTTTATTTACACTTTTGAATATACTTTATGATTTATTTATTTGTTATTGTGTTTATTGCTTATTTTCTATTCTTTACCCATTAGATACAAGAGCAGGGATTTTTGTCATTTTAAAAAATAATGTATCCCAAATGCTTAGGACAGCATCTGACTTATAGTTAGAAGTTATTCAATAAATATTTATGGATAAATGAAGGGAGGAATATGTTTAGCATTCATTAACATTTATTAAGTAGTGTCATAATAATATGAAACTCAAATTTAATTATATATGATTCTCTAGCCTTTGGGTCATATGTCCATAAATAGATGTTCCACTAAGATGGAGAGGAAAGCGGCTTGGGAATCACCTAGAACTATGTTCAAATCACAGTTCTGCCCCTTTCTACTTTTTTCCATAAGGAAAAGTTTTTGTTTTTGTTTGTTTTGCTGGGCATGGACCCGAACATGGGGCTCAAACTCATGACCCTGAGATCAAGACCTGAGCTGAGATCAAGAAATGGACCTTTACCTGACTGAGCCACCCTGGTGCTCCTCCATAGGGAAAAGTTAAGTAAATGCTTCAGTCATCCCTTTTGTGAAATGGCAGTGATGTAGATATTCAATGAGCAAGTAGCACAGTTCCTGGTGCAATGGGCACATGATAAATATGAGTCTCTTTATTTTCTCTTCCTCTAGTCCCTCAGCAATTCCTACATAGTAGGAGGCAAAAAGGAAAGTCAAAGGCACTTGCAGAGATCCATAGTGGGTCCCCAAACTTCTCTACACAGGAAGTTGTGCAGAAGATTGGGAATAAGGTGAAGAGGCAGGTATCAAACCTCTCCTAGCCCTTCTTTACTGGCCAATGGGGATGGAGAATGAGGACAGAAAAGAGGAGCACACCTTACCCATGACTGTGGTGGAAGAAGTTCCAGACCAAGCATGAGCAAGATGGTGGTGGAAAATGCTGGCCACTCAGAGCCATAAAAACCTGACCAAACATCATCGAAGCAAAAACAGCCTGAACCCAGAGTCAGAGACCAAAGGCTAGGTCAAAGGATTAAAGAGGAAAAGGGGTCAAGAATAAGAAGGTTGAAAGTGGCTGGAAGGAAATGGACTCAGTGAAAGTCATTGAAAGTGGTCATATCCTGCAGCTGCATTGAGAGGGACAAATGAATAAGGTGCTTCTGGAAGGGGAGTGGCCCAAGTCTGTTAGGAAGTCCTGTACATAAAGCACAGCATCTCCCACGGCCATGCCAAGCCCTTCCCTGACAGTCTGGGGATTTTTTTTTCTTTACTGAGACTCTTCTGACATTTCTAAAGAAGGCTTTCAGCCTGGAGAAATTAGAAAAATGGCGGGATAGAAGAATAGTAATTTTCTTCCTCAAATCAGAGAGAATATTACTTAATACTCTGAAGTCAGAAAGAAAATTAAAGTGAAAATATGTTTTATTTTTTATTTTTTTTAAAGATTTTACTTATTTGACAGAGAGAGAGACAGCAAGAGAGGGAACACAAGCAGGGGGAGTGGGAGAGGGAGAAGCAGGCTCCCGGACGAGCAGGGAGCCCAATGCGGGGCTCAATCCCAGGACCCTGGGATCAGGACCTGAGCTGAAGGCAGACGCTTAACGACTGAGCCCACCCAGGCGCCCCTGAAGATATGTTTTAAAAAATACAATAAATTATAATCATCCTCATGGACATAATGAACACTCAACGGCACATCAGTGAATGAGTATTTATTGAGTAAATGTCCCCAAGATGTACAGTCATGCTCCACACCTCTCATGCAAACACCACTTCCAGCTTTAACCTCTCATGTTAACTCTCACATTAGGAGTGATTTTGATTGAGAAATCCTCTCAATAGAATCAGTGCAACGTGTGGATTGTTACTGGTTTTTGTGACCTTAGATATGAATATGATATCTTTTCTACTTAATAAGTAGCTAACCTGTTAAATTCTATAGACCTCATTAACAAAATAAGGAACTCACTACAACTAGTGGTAGTAAAACCAGGTGCCAGTCAGAGGGCTGAAGTGAGCTCACAAAGCACCAACATCCTCTCCTGAGGCTACTGGGTCTAGAGTCTGGCTATGACTCAGCAGGGTCAGAAACTTGACTTTACAGAATCATCTGGTGATGATTGATTTCTACTAAAGAAATTCACCAAACAGGCAAATTAAGATTTTCAGATTTATGAAGAATCTTTTTTTTTACATTAACCATATAAATTTAATAGCAAACAATCTATAATACCTTTACATATTCCTTTTGGATTTAGGAAGAATCTTAATGATCATTGCAGTAAACAATCCCCAAAGAATGTTCTGTGAAACTTTAGTTCCTCAGGATGTTAATAATTTCCTTGGGGGAAAAATTCAGGGTCAAATAAGTTTAGGAAATTCTAGGATAAATAATGTTAAACATGTTTCTTTATCATAGGACTTCCCAGTCTTTCATATCTAAAATCCTATATGAATCACAAAGAGAATCTCAAATAGTATGAAGTTCCCATATACCCTCTTAACCTTTCCCCTGCCTTGGTTTCTCCTATTATTAACACCATGCATTGGTGTTGTACATTTGTTAAAATTGATGAACCCATATTGACACATTATTTTTAGCTGAAGTCTATAGTTTGCCTTAGGTTTCAGTCTTTGAGTTTTACATACTGAGTTTTGACAAATGTATGATGACCTGTATCCACCATTGCAGTATCATATAGAAGAGTTTCACTGCCTTAGAAATCTCCTGTGCTCTACCAATTCATCCCTCCCTCCCTCTCCCCAAGCCCCTAACAACTACTGATCTTTTTACTCCATAGCTTTACCTCCATAGTTTTGCCTTTTCCAGAATATCACACAGTTGGAATCATGCAGGATGTTCTTTTCCAGATTGGCTTCTTTTACTTAGTAATATGTGTTTAAGGTTCATTTAGGTCTCTCATGGTTTCACAGCTCATTCCCTTTTATCACTGAATAATAGTCCATTGTAGGGATGCACCACGGTTTGTTTATCCATCCTCTACTGAAGGACATCTTGGTTGCTTCCAAGTTTTGGCAACTTTGAATAAGGCTGCTATAAACATGTGCAGGTTTTTATGTGGACATAAGTTTTTAATCCATTTGCATAAATACCTAGGGGAGAAATTGTTGGATCATATTTTTGTAAGAAGCTGTCAGACTGTTTTCCGAAGCGGCTGTTCCATTTTGCATTCCCACCAGCAATGAATGGGCTATTGCTCAGCAGCCTCATCAGCATCTGGTATTGCCAGTGTTTTGGATTTTAGCCATTCTAATAGACATGCAGTGGTATATTTTTGTTGTTTGAATTTGCAAATTCCTAATGACATATGATGTGGAATAAGCATAAAGATAAAATAAGCATCATTTCATATGCTCACTTGCCATCTCTATATCTTATTTGGTGAGATGTCCAGATAGTTTGCTTATTTTTTAATTGGTTTGCTTTTTTTCTTATTGTTGAGTTTTAAGAGTTATTTGTATATTTTGGATACTCATCCTTTATCACATGTGTTCTGCAAATATTTTCTCCCAGTCTGTGGCTTATTTCATTCTCTGAACAGAGTAGTGTTTTGCAGGACAGAAGTTTTTAATTTCAATAAAATCCAACTTATAATTTTTTTTTAGTGGACTGTGCTTTCAGTGTTTTATCTAAAAAGTCATTGCCAAACCCAAGTTCACTTTGTTTTTCTCCTATGTCATCTTTTGGAGTTTTTATCATTTTATGTTTTAAATTGCAGTCTATGATCCATTTTGAGTTAATTTTTGTGAAAAGTGTAAGGTCTCTGTCCAGATTCTTCTTCTTTTCCTTTTTTCTTTTTTTTTTTTGCATGCGGATGTCTAGCTGTTCTAACAGACTGAGCACTGTTCTGTTCTAGGACTTTCATTTTGAAGGAGACAATTGGGAAAACGCTGACCAAATCTCTGCTTCAATTGCACAAGTAAAGAAATTGAAACCCAGAGAAGTGAATTATTTTTTTCAAGGTCACACAACTCACACTAGCTAAATTAAGACCAAACACTGGGGCATCTGGGCTCAGTCGGTTGGGCACCTGACTCTTGATTTCAGCTCAGGTCATGATCTCAGGGTCGTGAGATGGAGCTTTGCATTGGGCTCTGTGCTCAGTGTAGAGTCTGGTTGTCCCTCTCCCTCTGCTCCTCCCCCTGGTCATGCATGCTCTCTCTCTTTTACTCTCTTTCTCTCTCAAATAAATAAATCTTAAAGAAAAAGAAGATGAAAAGAAGACTTACAGAATAGAATTTCAATTTTAATTTCCAATGGCATATATCTTTTCACTGACCAATGTACTTGTATCTCTTGCCTTATTCCTTTCAAGTTGAAAGGTCTTTCCATGGTTGTTTGGTGAAACAGATCAAACATTTCATCTAGGTGGTGGTGTAATCTGGATATTTTTTTCTTATTTTACTTTGCATATCTCTCAGAGATGGTGTCTTCTTCCTTAGTCACTATATATATTAATCTATAATTAATTAATTTGTCACTATATTCACATAATTAATATAATATATAGAGAAAAATATATATAGAAAATTAAACATATAAGAATTGTATACATATATAATATATATATTCTTTAATTTTCTTTTTTCTTGATTATACACCATAATACTTAGGTATTGTTATTACTTGAGGTGTAACATTAATAGGTATGCAATTTATCTTACATTAGTCACTGTTAATGCTGGTAAATTCAACATTCATTTCAATGCATTTTTACTGATCTCTTTGAGTCTTGGAGCTCTTTTATGAGTCCTAAGAAGGGTGGAGATTTCAGAAACACCCAAGTGTTTTTTTATTTGTTTTGTTTTGTTGATAAAAGTTTCAGAGATTTTCCTATATCTCTGCTAAGCTTTTGAAAGGTTTTAAAATCTTATCTCTTATGTTTAGTTACTACTACAGAGATTTAATTTGTTTCATTTATGTTGACTTTTCTGACATTGTACCTAAATTCTAGAAGTTAAGACTACTGTGGCCTGGGGCATCTGGGTGGCTCAGTCATTAAGCGTCTGCCTTTGGCTCAGGTCATGATCCCGGGATCCTGGGATCCAGCCCCACATTGGGCTCCTTGCTCAATCAAGAACTGGAGGAGTAAAAAAGAATGTTTTAAGCATCAAGACAAAACCCTGCATATAGTTGATGTTGAATCAAAATTTGTCAAATTGAATTGACTTAATCTGTGGTTGAATTATCTGATGAGACACCTTGAGGACTATGCCCTATCTTTTTAAAGAGGTAGATGTACTTTAGACATCAGCCTGCTTCTCCCTCTCCTGCTCCCCCTGCTTGTGTTCCCTCTCTAGCTGCCTCTCTCTGTCAAATAAATAAATAAAATCTTTATAAAAAAATATTAAAAAAAAATACTACTCTGGCCTGATGATACCTAGGGACAGTCAAGAGAAAGAAATCAGCCTTCATTTGGCTCTAACCATTGCCCCCAAATATATGTTTTAATAAGGTCTGTGAATGCAGTATTTCCAATATCCAATTAAAGGATGAGTCTATTTTTATGGGCAGCAGGTAATGCAAAACATTCTGAAACTATTCTTCCTTTTCTCTATTCCTTTTTAGATGTTCAAATAGGTCACTCGAGAATTATGACTGCCTACTTCAATTGAGTACATTACCCTTGGATGGAAGGAATTCACCCATGTCATCTCTAGATAAAGTAAATCAGTTTTAGAGAGTAAGACCTTGTTGCCACTCAGAGCATAGCATTGAATTACTGTCTCTGCTGGACATCACCTGAGGGGGCTAATTACTTTTTCCAAAACCCAATTCTCTTACCAGATTGCAAAGTATTTTACTTTCACAATTGGATATTTTGAATTGTGGGTGTAAAAATTCCCATTATCTATAAGAAACCTCTACTATATAGAGATAAAACATGGGAAAGGAAGATGATCTAGAGAGAGATATAGAATAGAATGTGTCTTTTATATGATTGACAATAATAAAAGTTCAGTGAAAAATAATAAACACCCAATTTTAAGACAATGACATGACTATCTGCTTAAACCAATCAAGAACTGGAGGAGTAAAAAAAGAATGTTTTAAGCATCAAGACAAAACCCTGCATCATATAGTTGATGTTGAATCAAAATTTGTTAAATTGAATTGACTTAATTCGTGGTTGAATTATCTGATGAGACACTTGAGGACTATGCCCTGTCTTTTTAAAGAGGTAGATGTACTTTAGACATCAGAAGTGTAGAAAACCAAGCTTATATTTTATTAATTTTGTTTTAACATTGACTTTTAAAATATTTTTATTATAAAAATATTAAAACATACATAAAAGCAGGAGAGTTTGTATAATAAATTCTCATGTGAATCAACCAGCTTCAACAATTATAAATACATTGTTCATCTAACTCCCCCCCAGTACCCCTTGCTGCTTATTATTTTTTACAGCCTTATTGGGGTATAATTTATAAAACATAAAATGTAGCCATCTATTGCACAATATATTTTTACTAAATTTATAAGGTTGCACACCATTACACAAATCTAGCTTTAGAATATTTCTATCACCTCCCAAAAGTTCCTATGTGTTCGTTTGGAGTCAATCCCACTTCCATCCTCATACCTAGGTAACCACTGATTGGCTTTCTGTCTGTATAGATTTGCCTTTTCTGGACATTTTATATAAATGGAATCATATAATATGTAGAATAATGTTTTAGAGGTTCATCTATTTTATAACATGTATCACAGGTTCATTCTTTTCGTTATCACATGGCCTTCCATTGAAGGGATGTATTACATTTTGTTCATCCATTCACACTGTAACGTACATTTGATTTTTTTTCCTGGTTTGGGGGCTATAATGAGTAGTGGCTGCTATAAAAATTCATATGCAAGCCTTTTTGTGGGCATATGTCATTATTTCTCTTCTAGATTACTGGGTCATATGGTGAGATTACATTTAACTTTTTAAGAAATGGCCGTTTTCCAAAGTAGTTATACCATTTTAAAGCCACTCATAAAATTTCATATACAGTGTTTTTGTTTACATTCAGTTTAAGTATTTTCTAATTTGTCTTGTGAATTTTCCTTTGAGCAATGGATTATTTAAAAGTGTGTTTTTTAAATAACCAAATATTTGAGGATTTCCCAAATTTCATTCTATTGTTAATTTCTAAGTTACTCATACTTTATATCATTCCAATCCTTTTAAGTCTATGGAAACTTGTTTTAAGATCTGGCATATTATCTATTCTGAAAAATGTTCCATGTGCTCCTGAAAAGATTGTGTTTTCTGCTATTGTTGGGTGGAACATTCTATAAATATTGACTAGTACAAGTTGGCCGACAGTTTTGTTGAACTCTTGTAAATCTTTGCTATTTTTCTGTATTGTTCTATCAATTACCAAGAGTGGATTATTGAAGTCTCCAATTATTATAATTGAATGGTATACTTCCCTTTTTAATCCTGTAAATTTTTGCTTCATGGATTTTGGAACTCCATTGTTAGTTGCATATATATTTTTAGTTATTATGTATTCTTGATGAATTGGCCCTTTTTATCATTATCATATTATCATTATGAAATGTCCCTCTTTGTCTCTAGAATTCATATATATACATATATATATATATTTTTTTTTTTGGTAAGAGAGGGAGAATGAGGGTGGGAGTGGCAGAGGAGAAGGAGAGAATCTTAAGCGGGCTCCACACCTAGTGTGGAACCCAACATGAAGCTCAATCTCACAACTCTGAGGTCATGACCTGAGCTGAAATCATGAGTTGGATGCTTAATCCAAATGAGCTTCCCAGGAGCCCGTCTCTAGTAATATTTCTTCTCTTGAAGTCAGTGATGCATCTGTTATTCTAGAGTATATTAATATAGACACTTCACCTTTGCTATGATTACTATTTCCATATTATATTTTTTCCTTTCAACTTGTTTATGTCTTTGAATTTATGTAGACAACATACAGTTGGATCTTGTTTTTATTTTTTATATGCAGTCTCTTAGTGATGTGTTTAGTTCATTCACATTTAGTGCATTTTAATGTAAGGCATTTAATACCTTTTATCTGGAGTGTTTAGTCAATTCACATTTCATGTAATCATACATTGAATATAATAACATTTAATGTAATATAATAAAGCAGGATTTGTATCTGCCATTTTACTACTTGCCTTCTGTATGGCTCATGTTTTTGCTGTTGTTCCTCTGTTCCTTTTTTACTGCCTTCTTTTTTGGTTAAACAAATATTTTTATTTTTATTTATTTATTTATTTTTTAAAGATTTTATTTATTTATTTATTTGACAGAGAGACACAGCGAGAGAGGGAACACAAGCATGGGGAGTGGGAGAGGGAGAAGCAGGCCTCCCGCGGAGCAGGGAGCCCGATGCGGGGCTCAATCCCAGGACCCTGAGATCATGACCTGAGCCGAAGGCAGACGCTTAATGACTGAGCCACCCAGGCACCCCTAAACAAATATTTTTATTATATCATTTAAATCCTCTTTTAGTTATTTCACTATTACCATATGCATCTTAAATTAGTAGGCTATTTCAGATTAATACTAACAATTCTGATAAAATATAAGAAATTTTCTCCAATATAGCTCTATTCCTTCTCTCCTTTGTACTCTTATTGTCATACATATTATATCTATGTATATTACAAGTCCAACAATACAATTATAATTAGTGCTTTATGCAATCCTGTGTCTTTTAAAGAAATGAAGAGAAAAAAGAAAACATACATTCACACAGTGTTTTATATTTACCCACACTTTTACTTTTTCCAAGATGATTTCCTTTAGTATTGCTTGTAAGTATTGTCTACAAGCAACACATTTTCTCGGTCTTTACCTTCAGATCTCTCTCTTTTTTTTTTAAGATTTTATTTATTTATTTGACAGAGAGAGAGAGAGAGATAGCGAGAGAGGAAACACAAGCAGGGGGAGTGGGAGAGGGAGTAGCAGGCTTCCCGCCAAACAGGGAGCCCAATGCGGTGCTTCATCCCAGGACCCTGGGATCATGACCTGAGCCGGAGGCAGACACTTAACCTATTGAGCCACCCAAGCGCCCCTACCTTCAGATCTCTTTATTCCACCTTTCTTTCTGAAGGATAGTTTTGTTGGTTAGAGAATTCTTGACTGACATTTTTTTTTCTCTTTCAGCACATTGAATATTGTATTTTATTGCCTTCAGGCCTTCTCTTTTTAAATGACAAGGCAAGTAGCTGCTAGTCACATTGTTACTCCCCTGTGTATGATGAATCAGTTTTGTCTTGCTGTATTCAAGATTTTCTCCTTGTCTTTGGTTTTCAACAGTTTGATTATGATTTTCTAGATGTGGCTCTCTTTGTGTTTATTTTACTTGGAGGCTGTCAAACTTCTTGTATCTGTACATTTTTTTTTTTTCATCAAATTCAGGAATTTTTTTAGCTGTTATTCCTTCAAATGTTTTTTTGTCTGCCCCTTAGTCTCTCTCACTGTTTCCTGAAACTCCCATAAGCCTCTGAAGATCTATTCAGGTATTTCATTCTTTTTTTCCTGTGATTTTTCAGATTGGCAATTTCTATTCACTCATCTTCAATTTCATTGATTCTTTCTTCTAATACCTCAAATTGACTGTTAAGCCCAAGTTGGAGAGACGCATGTCTCAGATTATTCTTACCTAAAGTTTGCTCATTTTTCATGAGTAACTGCTTCTCAAAGTTTATGACTCTATCAATTTTTAGAGCTATAAAATGAGTTTTTTTTTCTGTTATTGCTTTTTGGAAAAAGATTTGCCTAATTCCTCATTCTACTATACTATAAGTCCCACCTTTATGTTCCTGGATTAGTCTCCTAGGTATGCCATAACAAATTAACACAAACTTTGTGGCTTAAAATCACAGAAATTTATTCTTGCATACTTCTGGAGGCTAGAAATTTTAAATCAAGGTGGCAGCAGGGTTTACTCTCTCTAAAAGGTTGAGAAAAATTGTTACTGGCTTCCTCCAGCTTCTGGTGGCTGCAAGTGCTCCTTAGCTTATGGCATCATGACTCTAATCTCTGCCTCTGTCTTCACATGGACTTCTTATCTATATGTCTCACTCTGTGCCTTTTCCTCTCCTTTTAAGGACAGCAGTCATTAGATTAGGGAACAACCTAAATCCAGGATGATTTCATCTCAAGCTCCTTAACTAATTATATCTCAAAGACTTTATTTCCATGTAAGGTCATATTTTGAGGCTCTGGGTAGTCATGAATTTTAAAGATACATCATTCAACCCACTACAGTTCCCAAGCTGACTTTTGAAGTCAGCATCCAGACAGGGCTAGCTTACTGCATGTATTTGGGTATCTGTGTTAACTTCCTGTCACAAACATACGATAAATGCTTTGACTGTTCTCTTGTAATTTCTGTGCCTCGATTTTCTCATATCTTAATGAATTGAGAGCTAATAAAAGTACCAATCTGATAGAATTTTTGCAAGGATTAAATGAAATATTTCCAATGTTCTAATAGAAGTTTTTGTTACTTAAAAAAAAAAGCTGTCATGTAAATGTCTGTTCCATGGCATTACACTATTGCTTATTGATGATTTCACATAGGTTAAAACCAAATACAATGCATCAACTAGTTCCCAAAATGTTTAGAGAATATTTTCTTCCAGTATCAATCAAGATCTTTCTACTATATAGAAAATGAATCATCAACTGTCATGTATACATTAATGGTTACTGATGAGATGCTTGGCTCCAGAATGAGAGAAGCCACTGGAGATGCTCACTTCCTCCCCGAAGCGTCAAAATATAACTCAATACTAACCCAAACTTAAAATATACCAAAGATTCTTCCCATTTTAGCATTTGTTTCTATAGTTTCTCACCTCTTACTTTTAGAGCAGAAGAAACGTGCAATTGTAGAATTGCATTGGGATCAAACATTTTCTTTTAAAGGGCTTCTATCTTTTCTCTTATTTTATCAAGAGCTTGATCTTTGATTGACAAAATTCATATCCTGATTGAAGCCAGATATCTGATACCCCAAAACCACTCACCTCAGTGACTAAAAGTTAGTGAAATCCATCATTTAGAATACTGTATACCAAAGTCTACTCTCCTCGCTTTTTAAAAAGTCAGTTGTTTTGGTCTCATGTAGGGAATCTAGAAATTAAGATACTCTCTTAATTTACTGAGGACACTAAGGACCTTTTTTAGTGAAAGACACTCATTTGCTCTCCTTTACCTTGAGAGATATGTAGAGCCAATGATCTGTATTCCCTGACCCTATAAGTCCATGAAAATTTTCTCAAGTTCTTAATGAGGAGGCAGGACATGTTCTCTAAATCTCTAGTCTCTGAGGATTTCTACTCCATGTGTCTTTTAAATAGCTTTATTGAGGAGTAACTGACAAATATAATTGTATATATTTAAAGTGTACAATGTGATGATTTGATATACACACACATTGTAGAATGTTTAGCAAGGTCGAGATAATTAGCACATCCATTACCTCACATAGTTAACTCTCTTTTCTTGTGGTAAGAATGCTTAAGATCTACTCTCAACACCTCTGAAGTATGCAATACCACATTATTAACTATAGTCACCATGTTGTACATTAGATCCTCAGCACTTATCCTTCTTATAACTGAGAATTTGAAATAATTCAAATTCATAATTTGTACCATTATGAGAAACAGTATAGAGATTCCTCAAAAAATTAAAAATTGAACTACCATGTAACCTGGCACCCACTTCTGGGTATATATCCAAAGGAACTGAAATCAATATCTCAAAGAGGTATCTGCACATCCATGTTCATTGGAGCATCATTCATAATAGCCAAGATATGGAAAGAACCTAAATGTCCTTCCATGGATGAGTGGGTAAAGATGATGGGATATATATAATGGAATATTATTCAGCCACAAAAAAGAAGATCTTGCCATTTGCATCAACATGTATGAATCTGGAAATCATTATGCTAAGTAAAATAAACCAGACAAAGAAACACAAATACTTGTGTGTGGAATCTAAAAAAAAATCCAGTGTCTAGTAGTATCATTAACTCAAGTTTTATCCCAAGCCTGTTTAACACAGCAAGCGTTGAAACCTAATTAGCTTTCAGGTGGCTTTCTTCCATCTTGACACACCTCTGGAGCTAAAAATAATAGGAACAAGAGGATATTTTGGTTCATTTTATCTGATCATAAGTATTTTTTTTTAATTTGGAGCACATAGGACTTATCACCACACAGATACACACGTAAACAATAATACACAAGGCCTGTTTGTTGGATTATACTTTTTATAGCTTAAGTGGCGTTCTTACATTCTTATTTCCTGTTAAGAAAATCTTTGGGGGGGCCTGGGTGGCTCAGCTGGTTTAACATTTGACTTGATCTCAGCTCAGGTCTTGATCTCAGGGTAGTGAGTTCAAGCCCTGTGTTGGGCTCCACACTGGGCATGGAGCCTACTTTAAAAAAAAGAAAAGAAAATCTTTTAAGTCAGAAGAGAAAGCATTAATTTCTTCATTTTAAAGAATGACAACTGAATGAAACGCAGTACAGCTAAGCAAAATACTCAAGGTCAAACAGCTAGAAAGTGACAGGATGGAAGTCCAGATTCAGGTCTCTGAATCATCACATAACTTTGAAAGTTGTTATTCTAATAAATGCACAGTATCATTCAAATGTTTGTCATTATTCACACTGGTTCCTAAAACATAGTTTTACTTTCTAATCCTAAAGAAATATATACATTTTTTAAAAGATTTTATTTACTTATTTGAGAGAAAGAGAGAGCGTGCGTGCGTGTGCAAGCAAGAGGGAGGGGCAGAAGGAGAAGCAGACTCCCCAGTGAGTGGGGACCCTGGATTATGACCTGAGCTTAAGGCAAATGCTTAACTGATTGAGTCACCCAGGCACCCCGAAATATATACTTTTTACACTGTTCATGAAGGACCTTTCAGTACCCCTCAGCTGAATTTTGGATTTGATTAGGACTGAAAAACAAGTTCAAAGAAGAATAATCTAAGAGTAACTGGCAGTCAGATTCAAGGAATGAATAGATCTTACTGCTTTTGCCCTAATGGTCTGTAGAAGGCAGGTTGGCTTTCTAGACAGAATGATTGCAGTTTACCCATTATCTCCAAACCAACAATTTTTGGCTATTAGGCATCAGTTTTCAGGGAACTAGATACATTTCTTTCCATCTAGAGTACTATTTTGTTTCCTTGTAAACATCAAAGAAAATAAATTCCATTTAGATGATTTCTCATGATTGACACCAATAATTGGGCTCACATGGTTAATAAGACAAAATCATAAAAAGTAGAACTCATTTGGAAAAATAGAGTGTAGAGATGGTGGGGTCATTAGTTGGAAAATAGAAAATCTCTGTTGAAGTGCTCACAGTGTAGGAGGGGAAACTACATTTTATTTCTACAAATACTTATCGAACGGTGCTGTGTGCTGGATCCTGTGCTAACAGTACAAAGATTCATTCCATCACAAATAAGTCCAAGTATTTCTTGTGCACTTAGCGTGTGTTAGAGACCGCTACTGGTGTGGGGAACACAGCAGTTAACAAAACAAAATCCTTGTCCCCATGGTCAGGGCATGGTATGACTAGTCTCACCATGGCAGCAACTGATAGAAGAGATGTATGTTGTCTTTAGCACGGGCCTAATTGGAAGCTAATGAGTATTAATCAGCTGTCATGCAAACTGCAAACACTGGTAGTCAGAGCTGGATTCAAATCCAAGTCCCAGCACTTCACACAGTGTAGCCCTTGGGCAAATTACTCACTCTTTTTTTTTTTTTTTTTTTCCAGAAGATTCTTTTATTAAAACTGGGTGACATCAGTAAAGGGACAATACAAAAAAAATTTTGGTCCATGAAAAAACATAATAATTCAGTTAATAAAAAGTTATCTTCAACAGGGACACTGTGTAGGAATGCTGAACTTCCTTCTCATGGTTCCAGCCCCAAGGAGAGAGGCTGCCCAGTGTCTGTGGGGAGAACCTTTTAAGGGAGGGATGGGATAATGGGAAGAAGGGGAAGACAGGGAGAAAATTCTGTACCTGGTGTGGAAGAGGCAGGGATATGGGGCTGGAGGATGTGCTCACAGGAGCCTGAGGAGGGGGTGGGGAAGCAGGGGCTTTGTCAGTTCTGTGGGTTTAGAGCCCAGGCTGAAAGGAATTCCCCCTCTGTGCCCAGCTGTCTCCCACCCTGCTATGTTGAATCTGCGAGCCTGGGATATGCTAACTTGGGGTGATACAACTTGGAAGAAGAATCTGAGGCTCTCCTGGAAAGATGCAAAACCATCTCAGTTCCAAGGGGCCAAGATCACAAGGTCCTGCTGCTACCTGAGGGGTCTGAAGCTTTGAGGGCAGGGGCTGGGGAGTCACAATCCTGTGAGGCAGGGAGAGGGAAGAGTCACAGACCCAACTCAGAGCTATTTGCCAGCCCTAGGCGCTTTCACTCCTCAGTGCCCTAGAAGTCCCCAGTGGGTGTCCACTGGGCAGACAAGGGACAGGAAGACAGGGATGGCCCAGGGCTTTTACCCATTTGATTTTAGGCCTGTTTCTCCACGAAGGGATAGGGGAGGCAGGGTGGAGTGAATAAATGAGTCACACCTCCAAGCAACCGCAGGAAGGAACCGCCTCTGCTGGCAATGACAATACCCCAGGTTAGATCCCTGGGGCTCTGACAGAGAAAGGCAAGATTCCCCCACCCAAATGCCCTGTGTTAGGACAGCTCGAGAGCAGGGGAACCTAAAGAGAGCAGCTACAGGGAGTGTGCTGGGAGGGAGCACTAGCTGACAAACTCCAATACTGATGTGGACCCCCTACGAGGGAGTAAGAGAAGCACTGAGACAGCAGGCCAATCTAGAGGGCTGCGGACTGACCTGGGGCTCAGTGGGGCCCAACAACCAGGGTTCCTTTAGTGCTAGAGGGCAACAAGTAAAGGGAGAGTGTGCTCCAAACCTGTGGAGGGAAGGAAGGAAATTGGATTCTGTTATCCGGAGAGCCAAGATCAACTAGCTTATAGAGTGCCCCCAGGCCTGAGTCTCAGAGAAGGGGCTAAAGCTCCAACTCCTGGGTCTCTGAAGGGCAGGATTGGTGTAGCCAGTCCCCTTGAAGACCACCTGGCCTTAGGCTCAATCCATTCAATGCACTGATTACCACTACATGTTCTCTCTCTAATACTATCTAGAGGTCCTATGTAGACCAGGGGAGGGTAGAAGCACATGGGAACTTTGTGGGGCAAAGCTGGGGGACAGGAAGGGATGGGGTGGGAGAAGAGGATGACAGGTGTCTTGTGAGACAGAAATGTGAGACCCTCTTCATTCTGGTGTTGTCCTTGAACCAACAGCATCCCCTGGAAGGCCCCAGGCAAGACCAAGGCAGGTAGCACAGGGCCCAAATATGAATCGGTGCAGCCAGATCAGGGCTGTGGGAGAGGCCCTATGTATTTCGGATTCCCAAGATTTGCTCTAATTCTTGTCATCTCTGCTGCACCTTGGAGTAGAAGTACCGGCACTCAGCCTCCTGAGCCCAAGGCTAGAAGTAAAACTCGGCTCGGCGCTCTTCCTCTGGGTTATCCACCGCATCGGTCATGGTCTTGAGGTCCCGGCACTGGGACTGTAGCCAATCATTGATGAAACCCTGAGGGTCTCTGGCGAAGCTCAGCATGAACTCTCGCTGGGTCTTCAGCTAACTGATAGTTTCTATTGTCTCATGGATCTTGTTGTCTAGAGTAGCATCTCCTGCTGGCTGGTAGTAGACAGCAGGAAAGAATTCATCTGGGTCTTCAAAGTATCATCCACTTCCACATCGATGTCATAACAAGCGGACTTTTTCTGATCATTTGGGTCAACACTGATGACAGGATTAATGATGATGGGTTCTGATAGCATAAGCAAGGCATGGAGCCGTTGAGGGATCTCTGAAAACTTCGTATGTTGAGAGTCAAAAATCTGCTGGAGATACTTGTCACAGATGACAAACTCCTGCTCGTGAGGGTCCTGGAGCTTATGTATCTTAATATATTGCCGCAGTGCTTGGATGATCACTGGGCAGGTCTGGGTGTGGATGCCCAGGAGCCGAGCCAGGCGAGGGTCTAGTTTAAACTGGGGAGGCTGGAGGTCCAGCAGCAGGAGGACAGTACACCGTACATGCCCGTCTCCTGGCTGCTTCACCTGGAAGCTGTCCATCTCCTGGGCAGGGGTGGGCCTGGGCCAATCCTCCAGGCTCCGTCCTTCGACCCGAACCTCCTGGAAGCCACCGTCCCCTCCCCATCCTCGGCATCTGATTTAGCCGATTGAAAGTGTTAGAAATGAAAATTCACAGCTTCCGTTTTTGCTTGATGGGACGTTTCAAGGCCTCCTGGATATCTAGCCGTTTCCTCACGAGAGTCTGGTCCAGCTTCCTTTCAAAAGCCAAGAGATCCGTATAGGCCTGGGCTTCTGGTACCAGTTCACGAATCCTTTGAGGGAAGAATTTGGTCAGCCATCTTCTTTTTCTTTGCATTGTGGTTTCGATTTTGGACCGCCTGCTGCTGGACCTGCTGGACCTGCTGAGGTGCAGGTCTCTTGCGGGACTGGTCCATCCCTGACTGGGCCATCCCTGACTGGGCCAGGCCAGGTCAGACTGAAGGGCTCCCCCCATAGCCAGGGGGTCCCATGGAGGGTCCCGGAGGTGTCATTCGGCTGCCTGGCAGCATACCTGGTCTCGGATGGGCCGCTCCGGGCATCGGGAGCAGTACAGCCCTTGACCCGGCGCCGGGCCCGTTCGCATGGGAGGCCCTGGAGTCCCGCCCGGACCCAGGGCAGCCGCTGCGCCTGCCCCTCCTGAGGCTCTGGCGCCCCCGCTCAGAGCCGCAGACTGGAAGCCCGCCTGGGCCTCCATCTAGCACCAAGCTGCTGCTGCAGCTGCACAAAGAACCGGAACCGGAAATTACTGTCTTTTTGGGTGTCAGGTACCCTTTTAAAAATGGCACCTACAAATATTGTAACAAAGTTGTACAGTGGTAGATTGTGACTACACTTACGGTGGTGAGCACTGAGTAATACACAGAATTGGCAAATCACTATGGGGCGTCTGGGTGGCTCATTCGGTTAAGCGTCCTGCCTTCAGCTCAGGTCCTGGGATCCAGCCCCATGTCATCTGGCTCCCTGCACATCGGGGAGCCTGCTTCTCCCTCCACCCTACACATCCCCCCTCCCCCGCTCATGCTCTTTCTCTCTCACTCTCTCAAATAAACAGAAAAGAAAGAAAGAAAGAAAGAAAGAAAGAAGAAAGAAAGAAAGAAAAAGAAAGAAAGAAAGAAAGAAGAAAGAAAGAAAGAAAGAAAAAAAGAAAGAAAGAAAGAAAAAGAAAGAAAGAAAGAAAGAAAGAAAGAAAGAAAGAAAGAAAGAAAGAATTGGCAAATCACTATGTTGTAGACCAGAAACTAATATAACATTGCATGGCAACTATACTTCAATAAAAAAATAAACAGACAATAAATAAATAAAATGGTATCTACATCATATACAATGAAACATTTCACACAAAGCACATCACGTAAGGGCCTGAACATAGTAAGTCTCCAATGTGTTTGTTTCCTTTCTCCACCATTTCCTTTGTGAGGACTAAGTAAGGATGATATGCCCTTTGGGAGATGGCTGTCTGCAGAGCCTGGAGGCGTTCCACTTTCTGGATAAACAGACTTACGCCTGGCGAACTGTACTGATTAAAAGTTCCAATAGAGGAAGAACAAACTAATTTGGAAGGGGTAATCAAGACTCTTCGTAGTCCAAACGGGATGATTTCCCGGCCGTGCACAGAACCAATAAACCTCCACCCCAAAGACAAAAGTAATTTTCTGAACCTGCACGAGGTTCCTCCAGAGAGGGAGGTTTTGCAGAGCACAGTGGTCATAGCTGGGCAGTGCAGCCGGAACCCCAAACCTGCGCCATCAAAGGGGGGAATCACAGAATTCTTTGCAAAAGAAACATGATTTTACTTAAACTCTTATCCATAGTACTTAAAATCACTGCAGGTGATTTGAGCCAGGCAATGGCTCCCTCCTGCCATCCCATCATCTGAAATTTAGGACCTCATTTTCTGCTGCTTTTGCTCATTCCTCTTCTGGGTCTCATGTCCTCCTCTTTTGTCTCCATATTGCACTCGGTGTTTTCTCCCACTTTCCATTCTTTTGTCTGCCGTAATCTATATCTTTTCTTTCCTTGTGAATATCATACTCAGTGTCCCCTTTCCTGTGAAAATGGTGCTGTTGTCACCAGAACAATGGGCTCCCTGAATGATTTTCCCAAATGGGGTCATATTCACCTCCCCACTCCTCCTGGTCTTCTTTGTCGCTAGTGTCTTAGGTTACAAGATGGCTCCCCAAGGCTGTGAGTAGAGCCTGGGTTCTAGAGCTGAGTTAGATTTCTTTCTCTGTGAGAAACTAGGTAAGCTTGTCTGAGGTTTAAATTCTAATTGCCAACTTGAGTCTCAGGTGATAGGCCAGTCGGCATGTGTTCATGTTAGAAATATTTGCTGGGACACAACCACTAACAGAATCTGTCCAGAACACAATCCCCACTAGGGCGTAGATCTCATACCACGAGTAGGACAGAACACCCAGCTTCACCCCGGCCCCCCAGTTGGAATAAGGGAGGGCACTTTACTCTTTGGCAGCCAGTTGGTACATCGGCCACCTTGCTCCAAAAGGAGAGCTGACCAATAATAGTCTTTCTCAAAGGAATTTGAATGAGGAAAAGGAAAATCAGGCACAAGAGAGATAAAAGTGAAAGGTGCTGGGAAAATATAAATAAAAACAAAACCTTCGCCCAATGCAGAAGACCTCTTTACAAAGACAGTAGAGAAAGAAAGCACCTTTGTTATTGAATAAGCCTTAAGCCAGAATGTGAGGAGCACCACAGGCAACCCGCTCAGAGATTGCAGAGACAGAAAGAAACTGTACCAGTGTCTGCGGCTAAGCAGATACAACCTGTTACATACATGTTCTCAAGATAAACAATAACTAGTCCTCAAGTATGACGACTTGCCAGCACCATTTGTCATCCAGAGTTTATCCGAACCGTACTTGGTATTGGGGTAATTGGCTTTCTCCAAAGGAAAAACAAGCTTCTCACATCATTATGGCGGGAGGGAGATTGGAAACCTGGAGCAAGGAACCCACGGAAGTTAGGCTTCTAACCTGCCACAGAAACTAGGAGATGGAGGCCCTCGCTCCTCCAATGTTCACATTCCAAAGAGATGGCTCCCTGGTCCTTGAGAAAGACATTCCTAGTCCCGAAACTGACACAAGCCCTATCTCATCTTCAAAAGGATTTACATACATTTTAGAGAAGATTAAGAACTTATAATAAGTTTTCTGAAGTAAGTGCCTAAAGAAAAGTAAGGGAGGGAAATCTCTTTCCTAATTTCAATGGGACAATGAAGACTTCTAATTTGTGTGTCTTTACAACGATCCTGAGGTAGAGAGAGGCTGCGAGGGTGTGGCAATCATGATGGACCTGTGTGAGCTGAAGTGACATGGTAATAGGACAAAAGAGTCAGCACAGGCTATAAGGTAGAGACATCTATCCCAATATTCATATTTATACCGAAATCTAGAATTGAGAGTTAGGAGAAATGATAGAGAAACAGACATGTCCATGTAGCAACTAGCTGAGCAGATCCACCATTTTCCCCTGTTACAACTGCCTTCCATCCAGACACATTCATTTAAGCCCTGGCTGTCCAGATTTCACCACATTCCTCTGTATGTTATGTGTGATTACAACCACACGCCCTCCTCCACACGCACACCTCTGAAGTGGCACGAGGGGTCTTTTTTTCTTGTTTTAAAAAAACGATTGCTTAAAACATGATGGAAAGACCTCTCCCTGAGAGGTTGTTAGGGACCCTTGTATTGTGAACACCCTGTCACCCAGATAAAATTGCCTCCTCTGGGGGAGCTTTGACATCTGGAACATGGGTAGGTCATTCTATGAAGTCAGAGTCCTTCAGACAACTCTAGCAAACAAGTTGTGGACATGCAACTTAATGAAGCGGATGAAGGATCGTGACGACAGGAGGCGATCTTTGGTTTCCTTAAATATCACAGCTCCTCTATGGTAAGAATTAGCCTCTGTGCAAGATAATCACAGAGCAAGATAGTCATCTGTTTGTTTCTTTGCTCATTCATTCAACCAAGCAACAGTTATGGGGCCAGGTGAGGTTCTGTGAACTGGGGGCCCAACCGTGGACCGGCCAGACCCAGTCCCCTGCTGTCGGGCAGGTACGCCTTGGCAGGGGAGGCAGACCAGAAGCCCAGAAACATATAAAGATATCATACATCAGGGTACAGTGGGCGGGGGGGGGGGGGATAAAGCACAGAATGGTGGGTGCTGGTGTAGATAGGTGATCAGAGGGACCACATATATTTTGTGTTTATTATCACTCTGGTGTGGGTTAGGCCCACAGGATGAACTAAAGCATGACAAATCACATTTCCCAAGGGTCAGTGAAAAAGAAAGCAGATGGCTGGAGCTGGATGCTCGAAAGGAATAAATACGAAAACTCCCTCTCTGCGCCATGGAGGTGGGCCAGCTCCTGGGCCTCCACTCAGCTTCCCTCAGAGAGCGCTTGAAGAAGCCAAGTGAGGGATTAATCATTGTCACTGCTATTCAGTTAAGGAGCCCATTGCCAAAGGAGCCCTGACACATCTTCCAACAGCGATGCAGGCATAAAGCCCTGGGGAGGGCAGGGGGAGGACACGGGCCTAGTTACCCCGAGACCCTGTGTTATCCCAGAGCACCCCCAGGAATTTACTTTTACCGCAGTGGGAAGCGTCTGGCCCACCTGACATCTCAGGGTCATAGTAGTGGCCGACATAAAGGGAGTTAACAAACGCCCTGCTTGGTATGAACTTGCACAGGGTTATGACCCGACCCTCTGCCTGAGCACGTCCCACACTACGTCCCACACTACGTCCAGACTGCCTTGCAGTGTAGCTGAGTGTGCGTACCTTCTCTCCCAGACCGTCCGCAGCTCCCGGGGACAGGGACCTGGTCTGTTCCTCAGCCAACTGTCCAGCGCGCCGTTGCGCTTGGCCTGTGGAGGGAACTTCACGCAGCTGTTGAACAAGTGAGACCAGATAGAGTCAAGGGCTTTGCAGCCGTACCCACTCCTCTTCTCAGTAAGCTACTCTTTGAAGCAAATGAAATGTAAGGACTGATGATACTATTTCCGTTATCAACTGCTTTGTATTCTGTGTGGGGAGAGTGAACTGCTTGGAGAAAATAAATGGGCTAGAGCTGGGAGGTTTTTAAATGACCCTTGAAGGGGAAGGTTTGGAGTCCGCGGAATGAGAAGGTGGATAAAGCAATAGCTCCCCTCGGTGGCCTTCCAGGGTCCTAACCTTGAGGACCGCCGTCTCGGGCTGCGTTGTCTCTGGTGGGCTCCTGGCCGAGGACACTTGGCGACGCGACACGGCATGTTCATGCTCAGACGTGCTTCTGGGAAAGACACGATACCAGGCGCCTTGTCCCCAGCCCAGGGGCTTCTCCACTCCGCCGCCTTGTCCCGACAGCTCCAAAAAAAGACCCTATGTGCTGAGGACACCTGCCCTTTAAGCACAATCACGTTTTCTCTTGAATGTATGAATGCATAGAGCCACAGTCTGTATTGCTCACATGAAAATAAACTCACAGAATCACTGGAACTTTGCCAAAGCACTCAAGTGAAATGATGGACATGAAATTTGGGGGTGCTCAGCCCCCCAAAAGAGTACGGTCAAATGCAAACTTTACCCCCCAAAACAAATACATAAATCTACGTTGAACCATGTTCAACAGGCAGCCCTCCACGCCATCCATCTGGGGAGAGGTGAGCAACTATCCAGTGAAAGCAGGAAAGGTCCTCTGCCCAGAGAAATTGGCCTTGAGGAGAACTTTGGCCTGATTCATGCAAATAACGACCACAGCTGGAGTGCTAACATCTCTTAGCCCTCCCAGGATCTGAGGAGGGAGCTACTCTGACAGTGGTAGGTCTCTGTGCCCGGGCTGGGGGCGTAGGCGTCTGGCCAAGCGCGAGACTGGGACTGAGCCCCATGGCCAGAGGCAGACTGAGAGGCAGGGGGATACGATGACAACAAAGGCCCTGAGTTACAAGGCAGAGTTCGGGAGGCCGCCCCATCTTGTACAGCCCGTGTGATCGTGGGCCGGACCCGTAGTACACAGTGAGCCTTGTTTCCTCATCCTCAGGTCCAGGCCCCGCACTTAACCTAGGAGAGTGCACTGATCAAGGTGAAGTACAAGGTACTCCATTAGCGTGTGAGGAGAAACTATCGGGACTTCTATTTGCATTTTACTTTTACGGTCTTCTGTCTTTAAGTTTCTATTTTTGTGTATGTTTTGAATGCACATGGTAGTACAGTGGTACATAGACAATTTAAAATTATGTGGCCAAAATGGTGTGAAGGCCACCGGCTTAGAGACTGCGAGTTAGGAAAACATGGGTTCAAATCTCTACTTTGCCACTTATGAGTCTCTTGACCGTAGGCAAATCCCTTAATTTTTCCGAGCCTAACTTTCAATCTGTGTATTAGCAGGATAATAATAGCACACACGTCATATGATCGTTGTGAGGATTAAAGGAGCGCTTAGCATGGTGCCTGGCAAGAAATAAGTGTGAAATAGATAATAGCTCTTATTACTCATCAACAAAATGGAGACGATAATTTCTTTCTTGCCAAATTGTTGTGAAATTTAATGACATGCTATATTTAAAAGCACTTTGTAAAGTATAAATTCCAGACAAGTGTAAGGCACTATTTTTACTGCTTGTTGAAAAACATTTCCAAGTGCCAGAGTGTTAGACCAGTTCAGCTCAACCCTTCCTCTCCGGGACCACCCGACTTTCCCTCACATTTCAGAGTTATCACGGGGGGGGGGGGGCCTGGGAGAGCATGCTCATTAGCACTGGTGCCCTGAGATGTTTCTCTACAAACACAACTTGAACATTACCTGGACAGCTGGGTGTGGCCTCGATAAGGTTCCTCTGCTACCTCCACGCTTCAAATGTTAACGTTTTCTAGCTAAGACCAATATATTCCTAGTATTTCCCAAAATTCTTCTCCTTTAAAATATAGGGTCCGCACGTGAGGTGGTTTGTTCACATAAAGCAGCACTTTCAAAAACACAAGATTTATGTGTTTAATAAGATCTACAGAATCCTGTGAGTTGGTGCCAAACTACGTTTCAAAAACAGGGCTGGCTCCCTGAGCGAGCTATTTAAATGGAAGAAAACATAACCAACTTAATTGCAGCTTTCTTTTGGCATAGTAAATGATTTATAACTCAAATCATCACTGTTTTAGCTCTAGTAATACCATATGACACCAGCTGACAGAGCAATGAATACAATAGTCCATATTCTGACTCCTGCTGTTGAATCACCTTTAATCTGTTTCTTTTGGTGACTCAGGGAAAAGGTGGCAGAGTGAGAGTTAAGATGGTAGAGAAGGCAGGCTGGTACTTACCCACTTACCATTGACTGAGATCTGGGAGCAGAATGTTAGGGAATACCCTCACCTCCAGTTCCTTCGGGGCTCCATGTTGTAGAGGATGCAGCTAACTCAGGGATGGTCCGATAGCTGTCATTCTCCAGTCCTGAAGTTGGGGTACAGCCTCCCTGGGACCAAACTCCCATGGGCTAACAAAACGGAACTTCACCTGACTCTGGGCTTCTGGAAAACAGTGAAGGGCAAGAAAATCCCCCCACCCTTTGTGTTCCGGGAAATGGCCGTCTGCAGAGAACCACCGAGCCCTATGTGATACGATTAGAAAGGGCTCAGGATGACCTCTCTGAGGACCTGTGACCAGACCAGATACAGAGCCTCCCAATTCCCACAAATGATTAGCTGAACTGGTGGTCCCCACTGACCAATCAGGAAAACTGCGCACTAACTTAACTTGATTAAACTTTATCAGGCTTCCCACCTTCCCCCAGGCCCCAGGACTTCAGCTGCCCCTAAGCTTCAGCAAGCTTTCGTGAGTACTGAAATGCAGAACATTGTCCCCTCAGTGGCCCTTTCTTGCCCAAGCTGTCTATTCACACCCCCTGCTTGCCCACCCCACCCCTGAACGCCCACTTCTCTCGAGCTGTCACTACTCCCCCCGTAAAGAAAAGCTCTTTCCGCCTGACTTTCAGATGCCTTCTTCCTATTGCAATAGTCCTTATGAATAGAGTTTCTCCTTACCCAGGTCCAGATTTGTTTTTTGAAAGGAAAGCTACACTTTATATTCTACCTTAGCATTTTCTCTCAAATGTGTTTTTTTCATGTATTCGCCTATTAAACAAATCTGTACATAACAACATATAGAGAGAGAGCTCAACGTTGGTGCTACTGATAAAATAAAAGCAGCAAACTCTCTCATGGTGTTAGGCTATTGGGGAAGAAGCTGAAAGAGAGAGAAGAAAAAAATAAACATACAACAATATCAAGTGCTTCGGAGATAAATACAGCAAGATAAGTGAGAAAGGGTACCCTGGCTTGGGAATGAGTTGAGATTTTATGCATGGTAGTCAGATAAGATTTCACAGATACAAATAATGGAGAGAGCTAACAGTGTGAAGTCCCTGAGATGTGTTTCTGGGGTGTGTTTGGAATGTTCAAAGAATAGCCAAAAGGCCAGTGTGGCTAGGACCCAGTAAGCAAGGGGCAGGAGATAAAGTTAGAGGAGTGGCGTGTTCTAGACCATGCAGGCTTTATAAGCCAGAGTAAGGACTTTGGTTTGTACTCTGAATGAGACAGAAGACCAACAAGGAGTTTGAGCAGTACTGCGGCGATCTGACTAACACTTCATAGAACGTCTTAACGGAATAATACTCTGGAGTCCAAGTGGAGATGAGACTGGGAGAGAAGAATGGGAGAAGCAGGGAGAACATCTAGGGATCCAGCACAACAATCCCTGCAATAGAAAGAGGGTGGTTTACCCTGACGTGGTGACAGATTATAGCACAAGAGGGCAGGACCCGAGGAGCTGGAGTTTGGAGGATGTCATGCTTTATATGCTTATTAGACGCTAGGTGAAAATTTTATCTATTCATACAAGTCGTGAGTTTGAGACAGAGATCTTCACAGATTTTGGATGTTAATATCTATGAAGGGAATATTATTGATTATTTAAATAATTAAAATGTAATTATTTAAGTCAAATAACTATTTAATTGCTTTGTGTACTTAAGCCAAGTACGCATATTTAGCTTTGCCTACTACCACAGGTCTACTTTGCCTGATATGCTAATTGTGCTTTTGCCTCAGGCCTTTGTCCCCTCTGTCTCCCAGTGTCACTCAAAGTGCACCACAGTAAAAGCCAGAGACAACGAGCCAGACTGCAGACTGACACACTGCTTTCTTCCATGGGACCATCTTGCAATAAGAAAGAAAATGCCAGCTGGCCTGAAAATTGAGCTTCGCGAGGTGGCTGGTTTACCTTCTGGAATGGTCTCTTCACCTTAACCCTTCCTGGAAGCAAACATTTCACAGACCACCCTTTGGGGAACACTGTTTGAGACCACCAGCTCATTCACAGATAACTACACGGCTCTTCTTCATCTCACACAGGTCCCTGAACAGGTGTCCCCTTCTCCAAGAACATTCCCTCCCACGCAGCTGTCTGCGTCAGCCTCCTTTACCTTGCTTTCCTTTCGTCTGTAGCCGTGACCATTACGTGACTTTAGGTTAGGTAATTATTTGTCTAGTTCAAGTGAACAAAGCGTGTTCAATTAGGGCGTGAACTTTGTCTTATGGAGTTACAGCATCAGTGCCTAGGAAAACTACCAGGCTCAGCCGAGGTGAAAGTGGACGAAGGGAAATATAATGACTGAATGCACGCTTATTCATATCAGGGCCCCTGCTCCCCTTTAATTTGTGTCCATCCAATAAATCTTTGCACTTCTTTATTTTTAACAACTCATTTTCCTCAATTCAGGTATATTTGCGTTTTGTTTCTGTTTTAAACCAACCTGAAAGTTTTTCACGTTAAATGAATAGAAATTTAATCCATTTACCTTGTCAGACCGATATGTTTAACTTGCATTCATTATCATACGTTTTGCTTTTTTTTTTTTTTTTTAAGATAGCTGTACTCTTCTTGCTTTTTCATATTCTGCTATTTGGACTGAGTTTGGGAAACTGTTTTCCCCTCATCGTTCTGTAGTTTCTCGGATTCTCACATCAGGGATGAAAGACTAACTTGATGCCCCCCATTATTTACAATTATTGTAAATAATTGTAACTTCTTCCCTGTGTCCTCACCTAACCATCTTTGGGTTTTCAATATTTATTTCAGCATCTCCATGTAACCCTTCCTGTTCCAAACCTTCATGTCAGAAAGACTTATCATAAAGTCACATATGTGATGGACTCACGGTTTCATTAGGAGTTAGAATTTCCTCCTCAATCAGGCAGAAAATCTATTTCAGAAGAAGCCAATAGGATCTAATTATTTTTGAGCCATCCATTTCATGTGAACTGCAATATGTTGTCATAGATCCTATAATATTTCAGTTCACTCATCTCACAGTGAAGTTTTGACTCAGGCAAGAAGTAGGACGGATATTTGTGGTCCCAGTCCACACCCTTTAAGGAAAAGTCCACAGATAAAAACCATTCTCATGGTCTAAGGGCCTGGGGTGAGGACAGGGAGCATAAATCGTAGATTGTCACTTGATGAACCTTCACTGGTGCCACCAGCAACATCAGCTCGCTGGAGAGAAGTCCTTTGCCCCTGTTTTCCTCTTAGACTCACAGGGTGGGAGCCAAGTTGAGCTTCAGATTGTTGCTTTCCTGTCCCCATGAAATGAGAATGAACACGAAGGGTTTACTGGTGGAACCCAAACCCTCCCTGTGGGAAAAGGCAGGAGGGAGCCTGTTGCTGCTTTCAGTTCTTGAGCTAATCGCTTGTCCGAGGGACTCTTCCTGAGTTCCGCACCCACTTCCAGCTCTGTTTTCTCAAAAAGAAACAATCATGACAGCATTCCTCCAACCGGGAAGCGTGATTTTCGTCTCTAGTTTTCAGCTATTTTAAAAATATATTTCTGGGCCGCCTGGGTGGCACAGTTAGTTAAGCTTCGGACTTTTGGTTTCCACTCAGGTCATGGTCTAAGGGTCGTGGGATGGAGCCCCAAGTGGGGCTCCATGCTCAACTCAGAGTCTGCTTGGGATTCTCTCTCTCCCTCTGCCCCTCCCACTTGTGCTCTCTCTGTGTCTCTCTCTAAAATAAATAAATCTTTAAATATATACATATTTCTGTATTTTACTAGTCATTTAAATTGAAATTTGAGAAGAAAAATAAAAACGCCTTTTCCTCACACCACCATCTTGCTCAAAGGTAATTTCTTTGTTTTCTACTCGGTAGCAAGCATGCTAGAAAAAATTCTGAGAACCAGTTCTGGGAGTCAGTGCTCGGCTTGGTTATTCAATGCTGTTATCAAATCAATTTTGGTTGTGAACTCATAAATACCATGACATGCGTATCTCAATCCGTGTAATCATTTAAATCTAAAGGAGTAATTATGGATAGGTAATGCAGAAAAATGAAGGGAATTAAGGAGAAATGAGTAATCATTTTTTTATTCAGCTGAAACTGTCAAGGACCAAAGGGCAGGAGATCTGAAAGCAGAAGTAATTGACTTTCCTCAGTATCTATTATCTTCCCAATAGCATAGGATTTATAAAGTAATAAATAACAGTAAGCTGAAGAAGAAGGCAGATCTGTGTATCTAGTCTCCAGGCTTGATCAGAAAGCAAACAGTAGGCTTTCACATCTCCAGTATTTAAAATCATGTATTAATTTCTCTATCACACGATATGTGGGCAATTCAGCAAACCAGAAATTATTTAATTTAAAAATTGCCCTAAATTTCCCCTTCTGATGCTTATTCATTATCTTACTCATCTTCATTTCTGGCTGGAACTGTCAGGAGACAGATTCTCAATGAAGTAATCAACAGTTCTGTGTCATGGAGACAGCTGTTAGGTTTCAGTGGTGGGTGAACTGGTTGACTTTCACAGATACCTCCGGCCATTTAATTGAATGATTTAGGCATGACTAAAGGCTAGACAAATGCCTTGAGGAGTTAATTTGAAGGAATCATTACCACATCAAAACACATGATTATCATTAACAAATCATACAATGCCCTTCGTTTGTTAACAGCATTATACAGGCAAGTAGCAAAGATTAGCAGCCTTTCTGGGTTTGTTAATTTGCTCACAAATCACAACTATAGGAAACAAAATCCGGAGTTACATAATCAGCCCTAGAGGAGGCTTACTGGCTTGTGCTATTAGCGAAGATATTTGGAGCATTATTCCCAGGCTTGCTGGGGAGGGTTTGGAGGGATGGAGTCCTCCCTCCAAGTGGCTTTAGGGGGCACAGTTTGCAGAGTATAGACTTGTATGCAGAGACTGGAACCCCGGGAAGACGCCTGGAGAAGGGGGCACATAGGAACGATACCCCGTGGGACTGGGGGTGGCGCGGGCGCTCAGGGGGTGCTGGGAAGGCACGGGGGTGAGAAGGCAGATGGGGAGTTGGAGGGTGCCTTGGAGACTGAGCTGGTTCCCCCTTATTTCTAAGTATAATTCAGAGGCAGATCAAATCTGAAACATTTTATTTTTGAAAACCAAAAAGTCTTTTATTTCTATTCATGTGAAAGTCCAAGGTGGTGCCAAATATATAAAATGTGTGATCGCATCCCCCTGAGTCTTGTGATTCTGCTAGTTCCTCACCAAGCTTGGCAAGGACCTTTCTTGCGTACAATTACTAAGCTGCATTATCTAGTTGGAAACAGCCCAGGTGCTTCACAGTGAGAGAAGAGAGAGCAATTCAATTTCATTTGTATTACCCTGGCACCTTCCCTGCCTTATTCTACCAAGTGGCCTAGAATCAAATGTTGAGCTAGCACTCTTTTAACTAGTGGTGTTGAAACCAGGGATCAGAAAAATTATGGACATGGCCAAAATCAATAGCCAGTTAATGACAGAGCCAAGCCCCTCATCTCCTAGACCTTTAAACAGCTCTCTTTAAGTTGGGAGAGAAAGTCCCTCTTAAGAGACTATAAGAAAGCAGCTACCACATTTTGTTGAATTTCAAGATATAAATTTTATGGACCACTAAGAAAAAGAAAGATTGTCAATTATAAAATTCCATTAATGGTGAGATGTATCCTAATTTTACAGATGCTACTATATATATATTAGAGATATATAGTATACATTATATTTTTAGAGATGCTAGTCTATGATATATATACACATAATACATTATTTATATATTAGAGATGCTATATCTATCTTAGAAAAGCATCTTAGAACCGAAAAAATATGGTAATAGAAATCCCCGGTGTTCCCAACTAAAGTGGAAGCTCATCTAGGCAGTATACTCCATTATTTCAGGTGCAAACCAAACAGAGTGCCACACCCAATAGTTTCAACCATGGGCTTTAATTAGTCGCTTATTCTATACTAAATCTTCTATAGTAAGCTTATTCTTCAGTTGGTGATTCTATAGTATTTGCTCTGTGAAAGTCCATTAATATAATCTATTTATCTTCTGTACACTTCTGCATATTTAAAAAAATTTTTTAGTTAATAGACTTTTAGAGACATTTCAGATTTATGAAAAGATCAAGCAGAAAGTAGAGTTCCCATATACCCTCTCTCCCCGCTCCCAGTTTCCCCTATTATTAACATTATGCATTGTTGTAGCACATTTCTTACAATTGATAAATCAATATTAATACATTATTAATTAACCGAAGTCTACAGTTTGCAATAAGGTTCATTCTTTGCATTATATAGTTGTGGGTTTTGCAAATGCATGATGTTATGTATGCACTATTACAGAATCATATAGAATAGTTTCATTGCTGTAAAAATGCTTGATCTACTCATCCCTCCCTCTCCCCAAATCCCTGGTAACCATAGGATTACTACCATGCCCCCATAGTTTTGTCTTTTCCACAATGTCATATAGTTGAATTCATATTCATATTTTTGGCTGGATTTTTTCATTTTCACTTAGCATCTTTCACTAAATGTGCATTTAAAGTTCTTCCATGTCTTTGTATGTATGACCTGGTAGCTTATTTATTTTTATCACTGAATAATATTCCACTGTCTGGATGTACCAAAGTTTATCCACTTACTTAATGAAGGACATCTTGATTGTTTTTAATTTTTGGAAATTATGAGTAAAACTGTTATGAAACCATAAAAGACCCTGAATAGCCAAAGCAACCTTGAAAAAAAAAAAAGCTGGAGGTATCACAATTCTGGACTTCAAATTATATTACAAAGCTGTAGTAATCAGAACGGTATGGTACTGGCACAAAAATAGACACATAGATCAATGGAAGAGAATAGAAAACCCAGAAACAAGTATATGCTCAATTAATCTTCAGCAAAGCAGGAAAGACTATCAAATGGGAAAAAGACAGTCTCTTCAATAAATGGTATTGGGAAAACTGGACAGCAACATGCAAAAGAAGGAAACTGGACCGCTTTCTTATACCAAACACAAAAATAAACTCAAAATGGATTAAAGAACTAAATGTGAGACCTGAAACCATAAATATCCTAGAAGAGGACACAAATAGTAACTTCTTTGACATCAGTCATAGCAACTTCTTTCTAGATATGTCTCCCGAGGCAAGAGAAACAAAATAAAAAATAAATGAATGGGACTACATCAAAATAAAAACTTTGTACAGCAAATAAAACAGTCAACAAAACAACAAGGCAACCTGTGGTTGGGAAAAGATATTTGCAAATGATATGTCTAATAAAGGGTTAGTATCCAAAATATATAAAGAACTTATAAAACTCAACACCCAAAGAGTGAATAATCTAGTTAAACAATGGGCAGGAGACATGAACAGATATTTTTCCAAAGAAGATACACAGATGGCCAACAGACACATGAAAAATGCTCAACATCATCAGGGAAACTCAAATCAGAACCACAATGAGATATCACCTCACACTAGTCAGAATGGCTAAAATCAACAACACAAGAAACAATGGGTGTAGGCAAGGATGTGGATGAAGAAAGGGGAATTCTCTTACACTGTTGGTGGGAATGCAAACTGTGCAGCCACTCTGGAAAACAGCATAGAGGTTCCTCAAAAAATTAAAAATAGAACCCAGCAATTGCACTACTAGATATCTACCCAAAGAATACAAAAACACTAATTCAACAGGCTACCTGCACCCCCAATGTCTATAGCAACATTATCTACAAAAGCCAAATTATGGAGACAACACAAGTGTCCACTGACTGATGAATGGATAAAGAAGCTGTGGCATATATATATATATATATATATATATATATATATATATACACACACACAACGGAATATTACTCAGGCATAAAAAGAGAGAAATCTTGTCATCTGTAATGATATGGATGGAGCTAGACAGTATTATGCTAAGCAAAATAAGTCAAAGATGGACACCGTATGATTTCACTTACATGCGTAATTTAAGAAACAAAATAAATGAGCAAAGGGAAAAAAAAAAAACAAGAGAGGGAGGCAAAACAAGAAATGGACACTTAACTCTAGAGAACACACTGCTGGTTACCAGAGGGGAGGTGGGGGATGGGGGAACTAGGTGATGGGGATTAAGGAGTGCACCTGTTGTGATGAGCACCAGGTGATGTAGGGAAGTATTGAATCACTCTATCGTACACTTGAAACGATTATTACACTGTATGTTAACTGAGTTAAATTTAAATAAAAACTTCAAAAACCTGTTATAAACTTCATGTGTAGGTTTTTGTGTGGATATAAGTTTTCAACTCATTTGTGTAAGTACCAAAGAGTGAAATTGCTGGATCTTGTGGTAAGAGTATGTTTAGTTTTGTAAGAAACTGCCGAATTGTCTTCCAGGGTGGCTGTGCCATTTTGCATTCCCATCAGCAATGAGAGTTTCTGTTCTTCCACATCCTCACCAGCACTTGGGGGTGTCAGGGTTTTAGATTTTCACCATTCCACTAGGGGGTAATGGTATGTCATTGTCATTTTTATTGTAGTTCCCTTATGATGATGATGTATAATGTTGAGCATCTTTTCATATACTTATCTGTCATCTCTGCATCTTCTTTGTTGAGGTATCTGCTCAGATCTTTTACCTACTTCTTGGTTTTTTTTTTTTTTGGTTTATTGTTAAATTTTAAAGAATTCTTTGTATATTTTTGCTTTTTAAATTTCTCCAAATAAAACAGTTTAAATAATTCACAAATAAAATAATTTAAATAATTGACAAAGTATAAATAATTTTCATCAGAATCAGAAATTTGCATTAACAATAAAATAAAATAAAATAAAAGTAACCTTTAAGTAGGAAAATGAATTTCAGTTTTCTCCACTGTAAACTACCTTAGATAAGATTTTTTTTCAAGCACCAGAAAACTTCTTATAATGTGAAATCACTAACCAGTCAGATAAATAATTTTCCTCTTTTCAGCTTGGATTAATATAAATTGATTATACCTGTGGTTGCAGATAGAGGTCAGGGATGAGGTGAGATTTAGTTTTACACATATTTCTTGGTTATAAAATAAAACTAAAGGCCTATGATTTATTTCTTGGACTGCTTCAAGTGTCCATGAATCAAAATGTTATGTGTCAAATATATGTCTATGTCAGTAACTCTGTTTGAGATAATCATAGTAGTTTTTAACTAATTAAAAGTGAATTAGATATATGAGGAGAAGTAAAGGAACAGAAATTATAGTAGATATTTAACTACTTAATATTCTTTTTTTAAATAGACCTAATTTTTAGAGTAGTTCTGGGTTCACAGCAAACTTGAGATGTTTGAGGTTACAGAGATTTCCCACATTCCCCCTGCCCCACATGCACAGCCTTTCCCATTATCAACACACACCCCCACTCCCAGAGTGGTACATTTGTTATAACTGAGGAATCTACATTGGCACATCATTATCCTTAAAAGTGCATAGCTTACATTAGGGTTCACTGAGCTTTTTAAAAAATAAAGTTCAAAAATACGATGACAGTCACTGGCCCTCAGCTCCCTATGTGCCAAGCTATTTGCTAGAGATATTTTCCCATCACCGTGTGTCTTCCATGATTCCTGGAGCAGCCCTCTATCCTTTAGGTTAAGACGGTCTTGTTTAGGGGTGTCTGGGTGGCTCAGTCATTAAGTGTCTGCCTTCGGCTCAGGTCATGATCTTGGGGTCCTAGGACTGAGCCCTGCATCGGGCTCCCTGCTCCATGGGGAGCCTGCTTCTCCCTCTCCGACTCCCCCTGCTTGTGTTCTCTCTCTCACTGTCTCTCTCTCTCTGATAAATAAATAAATAAATCTTTAAAAAAAAAAAAAAAGACTGTCTTGTTTATCTTTTAAACTTTAGGGCTGATGAAGAGCCAAAGACACAGTAAGTGTTAAACACTTACTGTTGAAAGAATGTCTGTTACACAGCATATATATTCCTCACCGGTTTCTTTGAGTTTGAATTTGTGTATTAATAAGGAAGACAAGTTTCCAGCCTTCGCCATTCAGGTCATCTTCCTCAGCCAGTATCAAATCGTTGATCACCCCAGCTCTGAGGTATAGTGAGAAACAAAGTCAGCACGACTAGCTGTTCCATTTGTAATTCATTTTCCCATTGAAGAATGAAAGTCACAATATTGGGTTCTATTTTGATGTGTTGTAACTAGGGAGGCTGTTTATTTTAATTCTCACAGAACTATTTGATCCACTTACCATGCTTGAAAACAGCTCTTCTGTTTAGATTTTTCAATAGGATGCAGTGCTTTTCTAATGCAAATGCTTTATCAATCAACCAGCACTTGGTGTCTGTTTCCTCTGTATGACAGCGTCCGAGAGCCTTGTTCCGATGAGTTTCATATTTCAACAAGAGACTGAACCAGATAACCTTGAGATGTGTCCCAACTTTGTGCTGCGGTGTATAACAGAGCACATCAGGGCTGACGTTCAATGACTGTACTTGGTCTCTCTGTGAGATAATCCTTCCAAACCCTATTTATCACACCGTTGAAAAGAAAATTGAATTATGAAACTTGACAGCGTTCAAACTGCATATCCCTGAAACACAAGACTTCATACATCTGGGGATAGAATTGTAACAGGGCAGCTGAACAATTGTGTATTTGGAAATCTATTTTAAAATGAATTTGCTTTTGGGCGCCTGGGTGGCTCAGTTGGTTAAGCAACTGCCTTCGGCTCAGGTCATGATCCTGGAGTCCCGGGATCCAGTCCCACATAGGGTTCCCTGCTCAATGGGGAGTCTGCTTCTCCCTCTGACCCTCCCTCCCTCATGTGCTCGCTCTCTTTCTCTCTCATTCTCTCCCTCTCAATAAATAAAATCTTTTTTAAAAAATGAATTTGCTTAAAAATGTGGGTAATAATTCCAACTTTCAGATTAAACTAGAGTCTTCTCATTGTGTAGATTTCTTCCCATACTCTACACCCCCAAGCCCTGCCCCAGTAATGGTTTTGTGACTAAGACTGGTGTCACCATAATGTTCTTGGGACAGAATGATAGTCCAATGACTCATCAGGCACTAGAAAGGGAAAATATTCGAGACCTAACATCATTGGCATTTGAAATATTTCAATACTGTGAATCTCTTCCTAAAAATAAAGACAACTAAATAACTTGATTCAGTGATAAAAGCACAAATCGAAACAACTGTGACAGAGTACAGAACAAATTATAATTACTTAAAGAATCATTATGATTACTCATAAATACCTTAACATTTGCCAACCAATTTTTCTTGTCAAAATACATTGTTTCTTCTGGGGCTCAGACCCTCAATTTGCCCAATTACTCTCCACAAATGTTCTTTTTGGTGGCTGAGCCACACAGTGATATTTAGCTTCTAAAGGCTTTTTTCTGTAGGAACAACATTTGAGAAGCAGATGAATACCTTTCAAAGGCAATTGTAGTTGAGGTTGTGGGTGAGAAAGATGGAGAAAACATTATCTGAGGACTCTGGCTTATGCCAAGAAATCACTGAGTAGAGCAGAAACTCTGAAATGCAGCTCACGTAGCTAATGGCATGCAGTTCTCAGCATGGCTAGCATCCTGTTGTCTTTCTTTCCCTTGTTTCCCCTGGCTTCTCCCTTCCTTCACTCAATCCGCGTGTCCATCCCTTCTTTCCCTCCTCTGTTTCCTTTCCCTGTGCTTCTCTCTGTGCATATTGACCTTCTGAGGTTTACACCTCAGAGACAACCGGGTGTGGGACCTACAAAAATGGGTGTCTTTGCCTTTCTGATTGCACCTCTGGGAAACTCTAACCATGCTCAAGATATGATTAATTCCACAGTATCTAGCTTTTAGTAAGCTACCCAAACACATTAAAAGTTGTATAGGCACAGAGTGCATCCCTGGAAAGTTGTCCATACCTGTTTTAAGGGGCTGTTTTCATGAACCTACACCTTGTTTTGAGTGTCCCTCTTCCAAAGCATTTATCTTCCTCTAGATGCCTACTGGCTGCTCAGCAATGGCCTGCCCCAACCCCACAGCCATGCCTCCCTTACTCAACAAGATCCTACACTCTTGACCTCCTTTCATCAAAATTATGTCTCATTCCTCTAGGATACTGCTATGTGACTGAAGCTAACTTGGTTGATTACTACAAGCCAACCCATTAATAATTTAATAGATAATGTTTGCCTTTTTCAGGGATTGTCACCTAGAATCAAGGTTTTCTCAAAGAAGTGATTCAAATAAAGTCTTTATTTGATCAACAAATATTTATGAAGTACTTCTTAGGTTCCAGGTACTGTCTATGATGTTGGATATTCAGAGGCAGACAAAATGCACATGGCCCCTAGTCCCTATCTTCATGGAGTCTTACAGTGTAGTGGGTCTTCGAGTCAATACTGTAGAGTGATTGTTCTCATACCATTTGAATCACATCAGGTAAGTCTAGGTGGTCCTGTAGGACCAACCAGATAGTCACCACATGAACTGCAGACAATTTTTTGGTCGTTCTTGGTAGCATTTACATTCTGGGACATATACCAGCACAAACAACAGTTATGTGAGTTAGAAATTTCTACTCCCATTTTGAAAAGGAAACTGGCTTCACAGAGTTAAGTCCTTTCTACTTAGGGTCACAGGACAAGCAAGTAGCAGTGTCAGGATCTTGAGAATACTTTGGAACCCAAGTCCATCATTGTCCATTCCACCATAGGTGTCACTTCAGATCCTTCCCAAGGGCCTTGGATAGGTACTTAGCACATAATCAGGAATCACATGCCATCTTCGGGTTCCCATTGTATGCATACCATTCTCTCCCACCGGAGAGAGAAGACTGCAAGGCAGTTTTAAACTATTATTCAATGGTCCCATGCTAATAACATGTCATTCTTATTGCATAAAATATTCTTGCTAGAGTCATCCAGCTAGCACCATGTCTAGTGCCGATGGTCTGGAATACGCACATGGCGGCTCCATTCCGTCATTCTCGCCCAGCCCTTCCTTAGATATTATCTACTGTGCTGGAAGCCCCTAACGAAATCATGAACTCCTTGACTCTTACAGACATGTGTAAGGTGGGGGTGCAGGTCCTAGCAAGAATAGAAGCAGAAAAGGGAGCAAAAAGCAGATTTTTATGGAGTCCTTCAGTTTCCTTGTGACAAGGAGAATTATACGGAATGGGGAAATATTATGTGCTATATTTACTGTGTTTTAGCTTTTGTGCCTGTAAAGTTAGGATGATTTTCTGGAATATATGTTCCTTTACGATTGGGGAATGTTGAAAGGGATGGTGAGGAATGTCAATAAAATTATATCTAACAATTATGAAAGTATGAAATCAAATATTGTTTAAGTTAAAATCAGAATAACCGTATACAGTATGTACTAAATTTGGGAGCATGAGCGGTGCTTTTTATTTTGAAAAAATATCACAAAATTCCAAGAAACTATGATCTCACTATTCTCATCACAAGACTGTTAATAATATAGAAAAACTGCTTTTGAAAAATGTTTAATCATTAAGATAAAATGGCCATGAAAATTTCTCCCTTAATAATCAGAGTCCTTTAGTTGGGGCACCTGGGTAGCTCAGTCAGTTGAACGTCCCACTCTTGATTTCAGCTCAGATCATGATCTCAGGGTCATGGGAGCGAGCCCTGCACCAGGCTCTGCGCTCAGCGTGAAGTAGGCTTGGGAGTCTCTCTTTCCTTCTCCTTCTGCCCCTCCCCATGCTGTGCTCTCTAAATTAATTAATTAATTAATTAATTAATTAAAATAAAAAAACAAAGTACTTTAAGATTTGAGGAAATAAAGGAGAAGTAACTAGAGAATCTATAACAGTGACTGATAGTGTGAAATCTTGCCGGATGACTTAAACAGCTTCATAACAAGAATGGCACAATGTACATTTTTTATACACACTCAAAATGATTATCATTTTATCTGGAATATAATGAATCACTTATTTATGTATAGAAAAATTATCATTGTATTATACAGATCGGTGGTACCCATAAAAATTACCTGGGAAGCTTTTCATAAAAATGCCAATGCCTGATGTCCTGCCTCAGAAATTCTGATTTAATTCATGAGGGATGGAGTAAGGCATTGATATTTTTAAGGATTTTCCAGAGACTCTAATGTGCTGCCCTTCCCCCACCAGCTGGGGTGAGAATGACTGCTACAGGTGCATTTTGTTCAAATATATCTGTGTTGAGATATACAAGATAAATATTATAATTACATTTTTGGCAAAAAAAATTACATTTTGGCAAGATATATCATAATTCCACCCTTGAAGCAGTATTTTGGACTTGAATAAAAATACAAGCCAGAAAATATGTTAAATAAATTGAATCTAAATAATTATAAGTATAAACATGACCGAAGATGATGGCAATCAGAATTATTTATCATCACCTCATCCCAGTAAAATACAAATTCACCCTATTTCATTTAAGATTTTTTTAGTATAAAATACGTGGTCAATTTAAATGAGCAGCATTCCCCTCCCAAAAATGGCTACAGTGTGTGACTCTAAACCTGTATTTTTGTTTTGTGTGTCTATCTATATATCAAATAGAATCATATGTGGTTACATAATCCCAAATCAAGAATTCAGAACTTATCATGGTAATTTTCTTAATTAATGCATCAATAATTAAACACACACACACAAACACACACACACACAAGGAAACAATCCTCTACTGAGTTATTTGCTAGCGAAGCACTTCTCACCTTGTAAAAACCATGAAATGTATTTGGAATAGATTTAATTAAAATTAACACATTTTAAGCTACTGTTGTGAGAGGGTGACTATTTCCATCATCCTTGCTGTTGGTCTGACACTTGCAAGAACATACAGGCTTTATTTAAAGAAGCCTTTACCATCTTCCCTGTCCAGTGTATAGCACCTGGCTTATGCGATAAATCATTCTGGTTTGGTCCACAGAATTCTGGGTATGGTTTTCTCAGCAATTCAGCATGCAGTACGGAATTAAAATCCTGCAGGCGAGTGTCTGACTGGAAAGATTGTTAACTTTGTCTCTTTTGTCTCTCAAACTCTTTGTCTCTCAAACTACAGCTTGTCTTTTTTTTGTTGTTTCCAAGTATCTCAAAAGAGCTCAGACGTAAAGTTGATCAATTTCCTGTATGCCAATCATTCAGAAACTCAGCTACAAGGCAAACAAAAAACTGGAAGAAAATATCTATGTGAAATATGTCAGAGTCAATCAACTTGATATGTACAAAGCTCACTCTAATTGATACAAAGACACAAAAACCCCAATAGGAAAATGAACAAAGTCAAAGAACAAAAAGTTTATAGAAAAATAATTGACTAGCAAATGCGTTGGAAAACTTGACCTCGGTCGTAATAGAACAAATTCAAACTAAAACAATGAGGTACCTTAAAGAAAAAATCCATTCATCAATTTTTGAAATGGTAATGCTTATTGTCAGCTGAACTAGTCTCCTCACACAACAGCTACCTGCAGCATCCATTTGTACAACTTTTCTGGAAAAGAGTTTGGGAATGTAGCCAGTCTGTATTATTTATGGATTCCATCTTTGCTAATTCACCTTGTGGCTAAAATGTATTTGTAACCCCCAAGTCTGTACTGCCAGCCCGTTTGAGGTCATTTGTGGACATGAACAGGATGATGCAAATTTTGAGTCCCAGTGCGTTTGCACAAGGCAATCTCTGCCTTCTCATTTCAGCTCTTATTCTGCAAACAGCATGGTAGGAGCCAAGGGCAGGCTCCCCAAATGTGCCACTTTAGCATATTGATTATCTTAAATAAAAGTTAAGAAACAGTTGGTGCAGGGCGCCTGGGTGGCTCAGTCGTTTGAGCGTCTGCCTTTGGCTCAGGTCATGATCCTGGGGTCCTGGGATCAAGCCCCACGTCGAGCTCCCTGCTCAGCAGAGAGTCTGCTTCTCTCCTTCTCCCTCTGCCCCTCCCCCTGCATGTGCTCTCTCTCAAATAAATAAATAAAATCTTAAAAAAAAAAAAAAGAAACAACTGGTGCAAGACACTCAGACCCTACTCTGTCCCCCTGAAAGCAGGAAACAAATCTCCCATATGAAAAATATTTTCCCTATACTAAGAAGTAAAAAAGACTTCCTCATCACCAGAGATAGTGACTTTAACATCAAAAAAGCTTCAGAAATAAACCTTGTCAATTTTTTACATTCTACTACCTCAGCAGCTTCCACTTCCTCTTCGAATTCCTTAATTTCATTATTGGTCCTCTATGTGCACATAATAAAACTTTGTGTTTTTTTTTCTCCTGTTAATCTGCCCCATGTCAACTTAGTTCTTAATCCAGCTGGAAGACCTTGAGAGTGGAGAGAAAATTCTCTCTCCCCGACAGTGTTCTTTTCATGGTCTACTTAGCGCTATGTTTTTCTCACTTTTGTGCTTTTTGTTGGTGACTTCACTGTTTAAAATGGCCCCCAAATGTGGTGTTGTCTGGCGCCCCCCAGCACAAGGGGCTGTGATGTGTTTCACGGAGAAAGTCCATCTGTGAGGTAAGCTTAGTTCAGGCATGAGTTATAAAATGCTGTGGGCCATGAGTTCCATGTTGATGAATCAGCAACATATATTAAATAAAAGATTTTAAAGCCTAAACACATAAAACAAGGTATTGATCAGTCAATGAAATGTGTTGAGCAGAGTCCTGCAGGATCCTGACCTTGTATTTCCTGCAGGAGCAACGGGTCAGTATTTGCTAACTCAGTCTTTGCCGTGACTTTATAAAATATAACTACCAGGAAAAATGAGAAACGACTGAATATATCAAGAGTACTTGTACAAGTCCATGCTCTTGATCCCCCAAACCTCCCCTCACTGCTGTATCTAGAAAAATAATTAGAAGAGTAGCCAGGAGTTCATGGCAGTGTCAAAATAATAAAAATTAAAAAGGCTTGGTGGTGGTGGGAAGGTGTATTTGACACAGCGGTCCCTTCCAGAATGAGCAGTGGGGAATGTGAGGCGAAAGCAAACGCAAGTGGTGTCTAGAAGCTGGAAAAGGCAGGTAACAGATGGAGTCTTCCCTGGAACCTCCAGAAAGAACCAGTCCTGCCCATGAGCGAGACTGTTTTTGGACTTCTGACTTCCAAAACTATAGGAGAATAACTTTGTGTGGTTTTAAATCACTGATTTTGTGGCTGTTACTGCAGCAACAGGAAGCCCGTATAGGGTTAGGTAGTAAGGACCGGGCAGTCTTGCCATAGAGCGTATTTGGGGAACGGTTGGAGCACTCTTGCCCCAGTGGTTTCGATATTTATTGTATACCATAAGTCTACAATTATTTATTTATTTTATTATTAGGTAAGTGTTATTTAAAAGATTTTAATAAGCCTCATCAGAAGTAATAAACTCAAAAGAAGCTCTTTTTCTTTTCATTTCTTTTTTTTGCTTTTTTAAAGTAGGCTCCATGCCCAGCGTGGAGCCCAGTTATGGGGCTTGAACTCACTACCCTGAGATCGAGCCTTGAGCTGAAATTGAGAGTTGGACGCTTCACCGAGTGAGCCACCCAGGTGCCCCAAGAAGCTCATTTTTAATAAAAGAAAATTATGTACTGCCTTTCATTTATCAAGGAAGTTATCGATAAAACATGCCACTTGATAAAAATATTTGTCCACATTTACATCCACCTTCAGGATATCACTGACCATGTGAAAACCAGAAGGCACAAATCTACTGAAGAAGCTTGAGCACCTCTTTCAGAAGTTAATAATTACTCGAGACAGCGCTCGAAGATGACAACTTAAAATACGCAGCTGCAGAAGGTGCCTTTATAGCTCCCTTTGTGAAGCGTGACTTTTTCATTTACCTTCAGTGACCATCCTACGAAGTGAATTTCATTTGTTTCGGCTTGCGGGTTTTCTTGTGTGCACAGCAGAAGTGAAGCCATAACACTGCGCATTTGTCCAAACCCACGGTGTGCGCAGTACCAGGAGGGAGCCCTAATGTCAATCATGGACTCTGGGTGACAATGATGTGCCAGTGTAGGGTCATCTTTGCACAGATGTACCATCTGGTGTGGGAGAGCGATACTGGGGAAAGCTGTGCATGGGTAGGAGTGGGGGTAAATAGAAAATCTCTGTACTTTCCTCTCAATATTGCTGTGAACCTAAAACTACTCAATAAAGTCTTTCAAAAAATGTGAAGCCACAAAATTGGGTTCATTAACCAGAGTTACATGGTACCATCTTTATATCAGTCACCAAGTGTTCCAAACAGGAAATCCATTATCTCCAATAATGATTGAAAGCTATTTTTTGTTGGGGTGTTAGAGGTGAAACAGTATCATGAATATTATTGTAAATGCTATTAAAAAAATTCAACATTGAGGGGCGCCTGGGTGGCTCAGTCGGTTGAGCTTCTGACTCTTGGTTTTGGCTCAGGTCATGATCTCAGGGTCTTGATTCCAAAGCTCCTCACTCAGCACACAGTCTGCTTGAAATTCTCTCTCTCTCCCCTGTCCCTGCCCCCACTCTCTTTCTCTCAAATAAATAAATAAAGTCTCTTTTAAAAAAGTTCAACATTGAGAATAAAGTTCTTTGATTTTGTAGCAATATAGATACTTATTTTGGTAGAACACAGTGTGGTGGTTAAAAACAATGATTTCACTAAATTGAGAAACCTGTGGAGCAAAAGTATACTTAGAACTACTTGTGGTCTAAACACAATTCAAACAAACCGTGATATTCTCCTAACTGAAATAGAAGATGTCAAAATATATAAACGTTACATATTTACCTCATCAAAAAATTTTGCAATGAAGCTGATGTTGAAAATAATTTAGGGGCGCCTGGGTGGCTCAGTCGTTAAGCGTCTGCCTTTGGCTCAGGTCATGATCCCAGGGTCCTGGGATCGAGCCCCGCATCGGGCTCCCTGCTCTGCTGGAAGCCTGCTTCTCCCTCTCCCGCTCCCCCTACTTGTGTTCCCTCTCTGTGTCTCTCTGTCATAAAAAAAATAAAAAGAAAAAAAAAAGAAAATAATTTAAACTGGTGGTGCACACACTTCCTCAAGCTTTTAAGGAATGACTTCATAAATCATCCTAAGTGCCCTACAGTAGAACTGAATTTTCTGTAAATGTACCTTCTAAATTGTAATTGCATTTTGTTCGTTATTTGGTGTAGTGTGATAAATAATGGGTGCCAAGGAGGTCTAGGTCCTAAATTTCTAGATCTTGTGGACATTACTTCATATGGTAAAACAGGACTTTGCAGATGTTATTAAGTAATGGATCTTCAGATGGTCAGTTTGTCCTGGATTGTCCAGGTGGACCCTAAAAGGCAGCCGCATGTACCTTGATTCTTAGAGAAACAGGGAAATTTGACACAGGCAGAAGAGGAAGCCATGTAAGTGTGGGATCGGAGATGGGGTGATGCAGGCACAGGCCAAGGATTGCTGGCAACCACCAGAGGCTGAGAGGCAAGGAGAGATTCTCCCTGGGAGTCCCAGGAGGGGTGAGGCCATGGAGACACTGATTTTGGCCAGTGAGATAGATTTCAGACTCTGGGCAACCAGAACTAAATTTCTATGTCATAGGACACCAAATGCACAGTAATTCATCACGGTAGCCACGGGAAACTAACAAAGTTGAAGATTTTTGATCAAGATATTTGATGAATGGAGCACCAGCAGCTTTTTATTTGAATTGCAATGATTGAAAACAAAGCTCACAAACAGTAAGACATCGAAATTTGTTCCAACAAAAACAAGAGAACTAAACAAGTTCCATGACGAGAGCTCCAACCATGCATGATTTCACTTGGAGTGTCTCAACTTTTGAGAAAACTCTTTGTATGGAATTCCCACTTGGAATTGTGCAAATTAGTATTTTGTTTTGGAATAGGATTAATAGAGACATCCTGCAATTTCACAGCATCTAAGTATGGCAAAAAAAAAATCATCAATAAGAACTTGTCTTTCTCAGCATAATAGGTCAGATGCTAAGTGTAATAAGTCAGACTGAAAAAAGACAAAGACCATATGATTTCACTCTTATGTGGAATCCAAAAAACAAAACAAAGGAACAAACAAAAAAAAAACCAAAATCAGACTTATAAATACAGAGAACAAACTGGCAGTTGCCAGTGAGGAGGGGGAGGGGGGATGGGCAAAATGGGTGAAGGGGAGAGGGAGGGACAGGCTTCCAGTTATAGAAGGAATAAGTCACGAGGACAGAGGCACAGCCCAGGGAAAAAAGCCGATGGTGACAGACGGCAGCCACCCTTGTAGTGAGCACAGTGGAACTAACGGACAGAGATGTGGAATCACTGTTAGATGCCTGAAACCAGTGTAACATTGTGTGTCAGCTACACTCAGATTTAAAAATTAAAAAAAAAAACAACAAACCTTATTGCAGTTAGTCTGAATGTTAGCAAAAAGAGAATATTGAGTTAATATTTACACACGTCAAGACAAAAAAATAGTATTATAAGTATCCTCCATTTAATAGAATTTGCTTTGAGCTTATCAGGGGTATCAGCAGCTACAGAGAGACTATTGCTCAATTAAAAATAGTATAGTGTACAAAGAAGAGCAAATTGAAAATGTCAAAATTTCACACTTATTAACCGTTAATGCAATTTGTAAAGATTACAGACTATTTTATATAAAAATTGAAAATAAAAACCTTATTGGAAAAAAATACATTCTTTAAAAAATCATAAGTGACACTTTATTAGAGAAGGACAATAAGAAACTGGCCAAATTATACACTTGTGTTATTGCTTCTGCCATGTTTAATGTTCAATCAGAATTTTTAAAAATTTTGCTTTTTGACGTACACACACATATGTATGTGTTTTTTATTGTTTTGGAGAGAATTCTAGTTTTGAAATTAGTTTTTGAGTAGCACTACTAATAGGCCCACCAATATGATAAAAACAATTGTTTGGTGCATAAACATTTCAAAAACTGTACAATTTTAAGTATTTTATTGCCTCCTTCAGTTCTACAAAGTGCTCCCGCTTAGATGATAAATTACACAGCTGAACAGTCTCAAAGGAAAGAGTGGCCGAATCTGATTTCACCTCAGTCTCATCCTTTCAAAAATCTGTTCAGTGTTTGGCAATTTTGCTCATTGTCTTCAGGAAATGAAATGGAGACGCTAACTGGGGCGGGCATTGTGCTGGGTACTTCATATATACACACGAGTTTAGGGATCTAAGTACAAATATGTATCAAGAGTTCCATTTTAAGGATGAGGAAATGGGTTTATAGGCATCAAGTAGTGGCCAGAAAGCTAATCAGGAGGCAGCAGAGATGGAACCGGACTCCACTGGATCAATGTGCTTCCTCCTCCTCCAAGTATCTAGAGTATGAGCCACTCCAATTAACCTCCATGACCACATCTCTCTCTTTCGGTGGTTACCTCTCATTTGCCTTCTGCGTCTTGCTGGGCCATTCTCTGTACAGCCTCGCCTTTCACCTCTGCTTAAACATCTGACGTGAGGACTAGCCCTGAGTTACTGATGAAAACATGCCATGCTCATCAAGAACTGTACATTCCTTCCTCACCGGACGGAGGCAAAATGAACAGTCTTGACCACAGATTCTTTTTTTTTTTTTTTTTTTTAAAGATTTTATTTGACAGAGAGAGACACAGCGAGAGAGGGGACACAAGCAAGGGGAGTGGGAGAGGGAGAAGCAGGCTTCCCGCGGAGCAGGGAGCCCGATGTGGGACTTGATCCCAGGACCCTGGGATCGTGACCTGAGCTGAAGGCAGACGCTTAACGGCTGAGCCACCCAGGCGCCCCTTGACCACAGATTCTTAAAGAGGAGGCTCATCTGTTAGAGTGTAATGTTTGGTAGAGGAAACCTTCATTCTCTCCAGAGACTTATGAGTGGATACGCTTGATAGTAAACCAGCAGATGGAATGGAATGAGCTCTTTTGGTGCTCATCTTAGCATCTTGGTCTGTAGCTGGGTACCCGTAGTCAGTCCTTGAGGGAGAACCCTGGACTGAAGGGTACAGTGTCAGTAGGGGTCTCCAGGATGATCAAAAGATACCAACACGGCGGCCTCACCTGTCTGGCGTGACACAGTGTTGCATGATCTCAGTGTTCTGCCTGGTGACGTCACACATGGTGGACAATAATCAGCAGCTTCTATCTCCTCACACAAATTTCAGGTAGAAGCTGCTCTAGATCAGTTGCTCAAAAGCCAGTTACTGAATGCAAATTTAATAAATTTGCTGTAAGAAACCCCTTTCTATGATGCACCATGTGGTTAAGAGCTTTTCTTCCAAACTTTTAAAAAAACTATCGAAGTATAATTGACATGCAATATCCTGTTAGTTTCAGGTGTACAGAATGATTAGATATTTTTATACATTACAAAATGCTCCACACAAGCCTAGTTGCTGACTGTCTCCATGCAAAGTGATTAAAATATTGCTGTATTTTATTGCTGTATTAAAATATTCCCTATGCTTGTACGTGCACCCCAATGTTTATAGCAGCAATGTCCACAATAGCCAAACTATGGAAAAAGCCAAGATGTCCTTCGACAGATGAATGGATAAAGAAGATGTGGTATACACACACACACACACAC
>NW_022589757.1:5340133-5368940 GCF_004348235.1 Phoca vitulina | reverse complement strand
ATGGACTCTGAAAAACAAACTGAGGGTTCTAGAGGGGAGGGGGGTGGGAGGATGGGTTAGCCTGGTGATGGGTATTGAGGAGGGCACGTTCCGCATGGAGCACTGGGTGTTATGCACAAACAATGAATCGGGAACACTACATCAAAAACTAATGATGTAATGTATGGTGATTAACATAACATGATAATAAAAAATAAAATATTTCCTATGCTGTATACTGCATTCCCACGACTTATTTATAACTGGGAGTTTGTACCTGTTAATCCCCACCAACAAATTCATTCTAGGTTACCAGTTTTAAGCTTATCTTTCTTTTAAAAAATATATTAGATTTGTCTCTCCCAGATTTCTCGCTGCCACAGTTATAAATCAAAAGGACAACTGAAGAGGAAATGAAAGAGGCATTAATGCAGCTATATTCAAGAACATGGTCCTTTAAAATGTTTGGGTATGAAATAGTCTCATAAGTTTTTGTGAATACATTTTTTTTCCTGTCAACCAAATTGAACAGGTAAAGGAGCATATTTCGCCTGTGACTATGAATTTCCCTGATGCTTCTGCGTGTCAAGCTGGTGGTAGTTCGAGACTGATCAGTTCATAAACCCCATGACTTTCCTCCTCTGAAATTAGTTTGCTCAAGAAAACCCCTTGTCATTCTACATGTTTGTTCATACTCATGACACGTTCCCAATCAATGGATTGTTTTTGTGTCCATTTTAAACATATTCACCCAACATTTTAACCAAAAATGTCTCTAGATATTGCCAAGTGTCCCATGGAGATAAAATCGCCCCTGTGCAAAAACACTGAGGTTGGGGCGCCTGGGTGGCTCAGTCGGTTGAGCGTCTGCCTACGGCTCGGGTCATGATCCCAGGGTCCTGGGATCGAGCCCTGCGTTGGGCTCCCTGCTCAGTGGGGGAGTCTGCTTCTCCCTAATAAATAAATAAAATCTTTAAAAAACAAAAAACAACACTGAGGTTGACTTTCAGTACAACGCTTCACCAGGGAATTCTAAGACCCTTCTATAGGATTACATCACATAGAGCAGAGTTGTCCTTCACAAACAGCAGAGAGAGACGACTGTCAGCTCTCAAGACTCACTGACAGCTCCTAACACACTAGGACCTAGCAGCTGCGCAGACTGTCTGAGGCTAGGAACTCAATCTGCTGTTATCTTTGTTACATAACCGCTTCCGTCTCCAGCTGAGCCCTCACACGATGGCCTATTTAGACGGAGGACACCTGCTGAGGCACAACGTCCACATCACTAAGTCCCCCAGCGACACAACAGTTGCCGGCTGGGATGTCGAATACCAGCACTGCTAAGCAATTTAATTGATTTTAGGACTTCTTCCAGTAAAAATCTTTTTTGAAACAAAAGAGACTAAGAGAATGCATGCTTTGTTTTAAAGCAAACTGTGCCAGCATCACATCATCGCCATGTGAAGAACACCTGGCAAAAACAATTACTGGAAGGTTGGAAAGTAGATCCTATAGGTTCCACAGTTCGGTAAAAAAGTTTGGAAACCCTTTTTAAGGGGGGAAAAAAAAAGAGTGCTCAGTCAGGCTTAAGAGATTAGTGAGAAGAACGTAATTTCATCTTTCATCACAAAGGTTCTAGAACTCTTCATTACAATCTTACGTGCTACACACGCTGCCTTCTAAATACCACAGGGAATGGGTGTTGCTGGACAATTTTCCAAGAATAAGTATCGGGGTAAGTCTCCCATTTCTTAAAAACAGACTTGATAGAGCACTGCTTACAGATGAGCTGAACTAGTGGGACTCTGTCTCTCCACGATCCTGTGATTTACCATGTGAGAGATGGCAAAACACCCCAAACAGTCCTACTTCCTCCATAATGGGGGTTGGTTGTATGTTAAATCGTGCCTTTAGCTTCAGGTTTAGATCAATCTGGCCTGGGTCTCCCTAGAACTGCTTATTCAAAATCCCCTGTGGTTGTTTCAAGTGCATCCCTGCTGAAAACTCCTGGCACTGGTGCAAAGGTGATGAACAGGACTCACTTTCACGACACCCTCCTCTCTTCCCAAGTTCGGGCCTGCGCCCCGATCCTCCGAATCCACATCCTAGAATTCCTGACCCACAGGCTGCAGCCCTTCAGTGATAACTGATCTAAGGTCAGGAGGTGTGTGTTATCGGCACGTGGAGTATGTCCGCCCAATTTTTAAACCTGCCCTACTTCCTAATAGACAATGTATGCACACACACACATGCACACACATACTCACACCCCCAAGCTGCAGGGCAAATGCTCGGTTAGCTCATGCCCCCAAATCACAGGAAAAGAAAAAATGTCTAAGTATATGACTTAGGAACAAGATAACTACTTTTTCATTACAGGGGAACTGAAAACAGCACCAGCCAACAAAATTAAAACTCTTTAAAAATTGATATGGCTCTTTTATAAAACAGATGAAGTAATAAACACACATACACAGAAATGAGATTTGACTATAATAAAGTCAATTAACATAAAAGAAAAATGAGTCCGTTTTCTTTGACTTTATACAATTTAATCACTTCATTTCACACTTTCCAAATTCACTTTGGACCCAGCACATCCTGGGGTTTTATATATCGACCAAGTTGCTCTGCTAGAGACATTCAAGTTCAGGAGCAGATTCCTTGCACACTCATCCATTTCTGTTTAAGAACAATAAGGAGTCTTTTTCATTTCTTTTATAGAACATAATTATTTTTATTACAAATTTATTTAAATCACTTTGGACCCAGCATGTCCTTAGGTTTCACCCACTCATCAAACTGCTCTGCGGTGAGATAGCCAAGTTCAATAGCAGTCGCCTTTAAGGTTGATCCATTTTTATGTGCTGTCTTAGCAATCTTTGCCGCCTTGTCATACCCTGAAGAAAAAATAAAAACGCAGTGCAGGAGTTTGTAGTGAAATCTGGTTTTCTAAAGCAAAAGGTAATCTTTTACTCAACTGAGGCTACTGATCTCTTAAGTAACATTTTTAATCTTAAAAATATTTAACAGGGGCACCTGGGTGGCTCAGTCAGTTAAGCCTCCAAATCTTGATTTCAGCTCAGATCATGATCTCAGGGTTGTGAGATTGAGCCCCGTGTCGGCTCTACATTCAGTGCAGAGTCTGCTTAAGATTCTCTCTCCCCCTCTGCCCCTATCCCCATTTGCACTAAATAAATAAAATCTTTAAAAAAAAAATTAGCAGTGATTATCTTGAGAGCTGTCATTTCTGATACAGAATAAAACCTTTACTTTTCTTAAATGATACAGACTTAAACATACCTCACTTTCTACAACAGATTTGTTCCTATGGGCAGTTGGCCACTTCAATTGTCTTTGGGTTCCCCTGTGTAGCTCTCTGGCTAAATGCTAACGTACAATAGTTTTTACTTATTTATTTATTTATTTATTTATTTTTAAGAATTTATTTATTTATTTGACAGAGAGAGAGACAGCGAGAGAAGGAACACAAGCAGGGGGGGTGGGAGAGGGAGAAGCACGCTTCCCGCTGAGCAGGGAGCCCGATGCGGGGCTCGATCCCAGGATCCTGAGATCATGACCTGAGCCAAAGGCAGATGCTTAACGACTGAGCCACCCAGGTGTCCCTGTACAATAGTTTTTAAAAGATCAAAAGCATTATTACCCCATCTCAATACTACACCACAGAATAACTCCTATTTTCACAGGGGGAAGAACAAGAAAACAATATAGCACCAAGACATGAAAACATACTTCTGAGTAGCAGACACATGTGTTGTTTCTCGAAACATGTTTAACTGGAAGCAATCGTTCTATGAAAGCATAAGCAGCTAAGTGCTGCAGTGCCCCAGCAAACAGCACCCCTGTGCGGGAGCTGTGGGGTCTGGCTCTGAGGCAAGGTGGGGGAGGGGGCCCCAGGGAGGGCCGCACCTGCCAACTGCGTCCAGCAGCACTTCACAGTACCCTGACCTCTTCCCAGAGGTCGCAAGGATACAGGGGAAGTTTTAGCACAGATCTGTTCTCGTACCAAAGGCCACAGGTATGCTGTTTGCCTCAGTTATTTGCCTCTGGAATTAACAGAGGTAAGGGCAGGGACAGTTTTGCAAGTTGTCTTAACACAACCGAAAAAAAGGTCAGAAGGCAAAAGCAATAAAGTACATAAAAGGACGCCTATGTGGCTCAGTCGGTTAAGCGTCTGCCTTTGGCTCAGGTCATGATCCCCTGCTTCTCCATCTCCCTCTACCCCTCCCCCTTGCTTGTTCTCTCTCTCTCTCTCAAGTAAATAAAATCTTAAAGAAAAAAGAACAAACAAAAATGAAACCAACAGAGGAGGAAAAAACCCCCAAATGCCCCCAGATCAGAGGACTGTGGTCAAAGGGACAAAAGCCTTGAGGCAACAGGACCGTCAACCAGGCAAGATGTTACGTGTCGGCATGTAACCATTAACCATCTATGAAACACATTATGGGCAATTTTAGTACTCACCCGAACTCGTGAATGCGAAGCATGTTGAAAAGGGCATTTACTGATCAGAGTAACTTTGAGAAAGAATTTTCATCAAATGATCAGGGTCAGTATTAGGTACTGTGTACTCTTACACTGAGGACGTTAGAGTCTAACTCTTACGCCAACCATTCAGCTCTACTCTCTGGGTCCCACAGATACCTGTCACCAGCCAGCCTGTTCCACAACAAGCCGGCAGAGAACCCATGACAAGCGGCTACAAGCTCACACTACAGAGCAAGGTCTGGTTTGCCCACTTATCCTTGCATGGCCTTCACCTCACAGAAAACGGATTCCAAGAAAGACTAGCCAATCATTCAGCGTTAGGAGCACTTCTAACTTAAGTGTTCTGACGTACAGATGTGAGGGAACATTTCTCACATAAGCCTTTGGGTTCCCCTGAGTAACTCCCTGGCTGAATGCTAAAGTACAATAGTTTTTAAAGGATCAAAATATTATTACCAATCTCCATACTACACCACAGAATAGGCTATAACCATAGCTACCTCTCTCTCAGAGCTACCTGAAGCAGTCAAATGAGCTCTAACTTTATAAAACTGAAATTACCGCTTGATGTGAAGCCAACAGAAGATCTGCTTTGAAAATCCAGGATTATAGAAGAATATTTTAACCAGCAACCATATCATGCTAATGACTGTATCATAACTTGTTATAAAATAGAAAATCAAAGAATATGTTAACAACCTCAGCTTGGCAGTAAGAAGGTGGGAAACGGCTTTCAAGGCACCATAACATAATGCAGCGAAGGCCTCAAAACCTGCAAGCTGAAACTGTATCTTTAGTGAGGATCACTATGGTCAGTCCACAATCCAAGTCAGGATGTTTGAATTTACACAATAAAATATTTATAATTCTGGAAAAGGCTTGCAATATAAGAGTCATGGTTTTAGATAAAATATTTACATTTCCCCCACTTTCCCTATAAGCAATGAATACTACCCTTCTTCTTTTGTTCTTATTGGTAACTTCATATTTCTGAATTGAATAAAACAACAAAATCAAAGTGTATTAGAGCACGTAGAGAAGGCAGAAAAATGAATTCATCCCACATTGCTAATCGGCAGTGCCACCTAGTGACGCTACCAACTGAGGGGACCCTTCCCAAGTAGTCTGCACAGAATGTTGAGCATCTCAATACCGTTATGATTTATTTAAGTTTGAACTTCTAAATTTACATTTCAAATAAAATGAAGCATCACTGACAGCGTATTAATATATAAACAGTGTCTTTCAACACAATTTCGAATATTTTATGAGATTTTACCAAACAATGCCCAAAAGGAATTTGCTGTCCACCTTGATCCAACAATTTCTTAAAAATATTTTTGCTTTTTAATTCTGTAGTCAAAATGACATTATTATTCCTTAAACCTTACCTATATGAGGATTAAGAGCTGTCACCAACATTAGGGATTCATTCATCAGCTTGTTGATCCTCTCTGTGTTGGCCTGGATTCCCACGACGCAGTTTTCTGTGAAGGAAACGGCCGCGTCCCCCAGCAGCCGGGCTGAGTGTAACACATTTTTGATCTGTGACAGGAGGGGTGAAGGGGAGAGGGGGAGAGAGAGAGAGAGGGGCTTATTGAGCCTAACTTTTCTGTCCAATAATAGATATTATGTGCTGGTTCATAAATGAATACGTAATTTGATAAACATGTAGCTCTCCTACAACTTGTAAAGCACTATACCCACAGAAAGAAATTATGAACATCTGAGGACATTGAAATCTAAAAGACGTAAAAGCCATAAATACAAATAACTGGAACCCAAGAGACCCTGCACTGTGAAGAACACAGGTATGAAATGTTAACACAGAGAGAAATTAATTCAGTTGCAGGACTATCGGTGAAGTCCTATTTGATGGAGGGGACTTAGATAACCAGAGTTGGAAAAAGAATCTTCTGGAAGAGAAGTAAAGATGCGGCAGTTAGAAAGTTCAGCCTGTCTGAGGCAGTCAGTGCAGTGAGGGCTTTCCAGGTCTCAATGGTCACCACGTTTTTAATGCTTAAAACAAATATTCCTCAGACCCTTTAAAATAACCTTTCACACAATATTTAAAACGAACATAAAATCAGTTTGCTTTAGCGTTTTTCTCCTTTTTGGTAACCTTTCCAATATGTGTAAAGATACATCTGCATCCTTCTCTCTTTTGGTCTAAAACCTCAGGGTCTGAAAACTACAGTCCCAACAATGGACTTCAGTAGAAGGCTCAGAACTTCAAGGTTTGATGTGTACTAATGACTTTAATATAAGGAAATGTTGGGGCGCCTGGGTGGCTCAGTCGGTTAAGCGTCTGCCTTCAGCTCAGGTCATGATCCCAGGGTCCTGGGATCGAGTCCTGAATTGGGCTCCCTGCTCAGCAGGGAGCCTGCTTCTCCCTCTCCCTCTGCCCTACCCTCTGCTCGTGCTCTCTCTCTCTCGATCTCGCTCTCTATCTCAAATAAATAAAATCTTAAAAAAAAATATAACCATGATGTATTTTCTATAAAAGACAAAAAACAGATTTTTGTTTTTTAAAATAAAAAGATTAGCAAGACATTTGTTGCACACCTACATTTGCCAGGCAGCTGGTATTAACTGTTTGGAATCTGACATGCAAGCAAAAGCTTAGATGTCTGAGTTCTGCTTTGGCCCGTCTTTTATTTTTCATGAGACTGTACATTCCGTGAGGGCAAAAAATTATGTCTTGCTTATTGTTCTATCACTAGTACCCAGTACAGTGCCTGATATAGATTTGACAAATACATTGAATAAATATTCTTAATATTTGTCATTTGCATGTCCTTATCAAATTAAAACCAGACTTTACACAGAGGCTTCTCAGAGGTAACAAACCTCTAATATATTTTAGATGTAACAATTTACACAAATAAAGGACTCCAAAGGATGACAGCTCTATTTTCTGAAGCTGAGAAAACTGGACGAAAGATCAAGATGATGCCACCTTGCTCCATCTTCATGAAGATGAGGGTAAAGAACAGATTTTAGACATGAATGTTTTCTAGGTATGCGGAAAAGGGAAAACAGATGAAGGAGAGCCAGAGAGGGACAGGGAAGAGCATGGGAGGAGGGTGCTGAGGAAGCCAAGGAGAAGTGTTTCAAGGCCAAGGTCAGACGTTAGCAAGTGTACGGGCCTGCAGAGGTTCCAAATGACCAGGAGAATAATCCAAGGACAAGTCGGGGGCGGAAGCCGGCAGTGGTGAATTTGCCTGAAAGTGAATGTGGGTTATCCTTCTAAGACGGCAGAATTTGAGGGAAGAAGAGAGAAGCAACGTGAGCAGGAGACAGGGTTGAGGGAAGGCTCGCGGAGACTGGACTTATTTCGAGGCACCGGCGTCCCCCTCACTGGGTGAGGGACAAGGAGGAAACCCACACCCTGTTTCCAGACTTTTTCTTCCTATTAAATAAAGCTAACCATCAACTTACTTGAGCTAAAAGTCACCTAATTAAATATCCAGGCTTAATCTTCTAACATTAACATATGCTTGACTTCCAATTGCTACTCACATGATCCCAGTACCTAACATATAATCTCTAGGAACCTTCCTGAAGGAAAACATGACACAATTAGCTTCAAGTCAAACAACGTGGAAGACTGGGCCTCCAGCTTACCATCATTGGCTTGAACACGTTCAGCTCGAAATGGCCGTTGCTGCCCCCAACGGTGACGGCGACGTGGTTGCCCATGACCTGGGCGGCGACCATGCTCAGCGCCTCACACTGGGTCGGGTTCACCTTGCCTTCAAGAGAGCCGCCGAGGAAAGAGTCCACGTCAAACATGCTGGTGGCCTCAGGTGTCAGTCAAGATTAGGTAGTATGTCAATCAACCAAGAAAAGAAAGGAGTCCGACTTCCTTCAATAAAGCAAGTCCCCAACCGTCAGGGCTGATACAATGAAGCAAACCAAGCAAAGAGCGAGGGCCGGGCGACCACAAACTGCGAACCACTCATTCAGCGGCTCCCGCACCACATGAAATACGGCCCTCCCCATCGCCACGGCTTCCGTTCATCGTGGACGTAGGTGTGGAGCCAGGCACTGAGCACGCCGCGGTGGGTGATGCAGCCCCTGGCCTCCAGGCTCTGGGGAGAGAGCTGGTAATTACAGCACACGGGGCGGGGGGCGGGGTAAATCCAGAGAAGCCAGCTGCCATGGGAACACTCGTAAAAAGGGCACCTCGCTGACACTTGGAAGAGTTCTCAGAGGAAGCGCACATTAAGCTGGAATTCTCCTCCTTGTCCTAAGTCCACCAACCCTGGGAGCACCCCTCTGACAAGTTCAAGTTTGAACCAGACACCCCAGATTCCTCTGACCAGTACAAGGCAACACACTGGAAAGGTTATTTCCATTATCTGTGAATCTGGGTCCCTCTTTCCTCGGCAATTCCCCTGAATTTGCAGTCAACTGAACTCACATCATTTTTCAACATGAACTATTTTAAAATCAGATCTCTTCTCATTCTATACCCATGCTCAGATTTAAAAGAATCTATAGTCAGCTCTTTCTTTTTCACTATTAAAAGTCCCCTTGTCAGTTTCAGTTGAACCTAGAGAGGCCTTTCTTTATGAGTCTTGATCCTGTCACCTGGCGTACTGCTGTGTCCTTATCCACTGATGTGATCTGCAAGTACTCCCTGCCTTCACCCTCAGTCACCAGTGAAGTGGTGAAGGGGCAGAGCCCTTCAGCCTGCTACTGAGACATGCCTCCAGTCTGAAGTCGACTCTTTAGTGTCACTTAAGTGTCACTGTTCACTCACTACATTCGTCTAACAGGGCTACCCACCCGTCCCCGCAGGATTCAGTGAATGTCACAGGAGTCTGTCAAATGACTCGCTAGAATCCAGACAGCCACTATCTGTGTCACTTCCCTTATCTGACAACACCAAAACCCAAAGCAAAAAATGAAATAACAGGCAGTTGGAAGAATTCGTTTCTATTCAACCCAGGCTGATCACTTTAACAGCTGGTTTCAGAATTCTTCTGGCTTGGGATAATGAAAGATGGAACTTACACATTCTCTCACGTAGGAATCAAAACACATGCGCCAACTAATTCTCTTTTCCTATACTGTTGGGTGACGTTTCCAATTCTGATCACAGGTGGCCCGCAGACCTCCTGAAATGAGCACACCACACACGTCCCTGGCCACGTTTGGGATCATGCTGAACACAAGGAGACACGCTCTGTTCATGAGAGTGCCCCGGTTGTTGTCAAGTTCCAGAGCTAATATTTCCCAGCTCTGTCCTTACCTGGCATGATACTGCTTCCTGGTTCATTTTCAGGCAAGATCAGCTCTCCCAGACCTGAGCGGGGACCAGACCCCAGAAAGCGAATGTCGTTTGCGATCTTCATCAGACTGCAGGCAGTGGTGTTCATGGCGCCGCTGAGTTCAACCAGAGCATCATGCGCGGCCAGAGCTTCAAATTTATTTGGAGCTGTGACAAAAGGCAAGCCTGAAGAAAAAAAATAACTCTATGAGCTAACAGGTAGAATTAAATGTTTTTTTCTAATATCAGCAAGTTAAACAAAGTTCCAGGATATGAAAAGCAAAAACAGAAGAAAAATTTTACTTCAAGAAAAAATGCTTATCTTCCGATTCAAGCTTTGTCTACATTTCTTTAAGTCCTGAACCAGTAGGAAGAACCTGGTGATACTAGTGTGTTTAAAGATAAAGAAACAAGGACAGTAAATGCACTGAAAGAAAAAACACTATTCTTCTGCGAACATGAGTATGATGCCTGACTACTTTTGAGTAAGGAGGAAAAGTAGCTAAAGTTCACTTTATTCCACACTCCTTTCCCAGTACAATTTTTCCCCATCTTAGGCTGTTCTAGTCCCTCCTTTAGTCAGGACCCCACAGATCCCCAGAGGGCAGGGGGCCAAAAGGAGTTGGACATTTTCACTCAATGTCGCCCATGTTCAAAATTTTAAAGATCACATATTCTAATCCCTATAATCCAGTACTTCTCAATTAACACTTGACTGAAAAACAAATCTCTGCTAAAGAGCGGTAATGAGCATTATCTAATTATGTCTGCCCTTTCTGCTAGTTACATCTGTATCTTAAGAAGAGTTTTCTGGAGATGACAATTCGGCTGTAATAATAGTTATTATCGAGAACACAGCACTCTACTAAAGGAAAAACAAGATTCAAAAAGGTCATTAACTCAGAGAAATATCCCAGTATGATATAGGGAAAAAAGAAATTAAGCCTGTCAGTATCTCAACATATCCATTGAAAGGAATGTGTCTCAACCATTCACTGATTTTGCCTGCTTTGAAAATGGGCATTCAAAACAGCTTTAAAGGGAAAACAACTGAATATCACCATGATAGTAAATAAGCCAGCACTGACAGATTTTAATTGCATACTGTATGACTCACAGATGGGAAACTTAAAAGGTAAAAGGATTAATACGGCAACTTCTGAAACAAACATAAAACACGTTTGATGGGAAAACATTATTTTTAACATTAAATTCACAAGAATTCAAAGCAGAAACACCTAGAAAATATAGACCAATGTAAACAAAAATGAGTCTGAGTTCATACCAGCGCTGACCTGTGAGTGCAGCCACTTTGGCGGCAACCTTCTCTGCAAAGCCAATTCTAGTATTCAAGCCCGTGCCGACAGCGGTGCCTCCGGCTGCGAGCTCATAGATCCTTGGCATGGTGGATCTTATTCTCGTCATCGCATACTTCACTTGTTGAACATAACCACTAAATTCCTGGAAAGAGAAGGGAATTAAGGTGAGAACATGTGAGTTCCTAACAGCTTACAAGTGACTCTGACTGCGTTAAACAGAAGTTCTTTTAAATATGTTTCAGGTACTAAACTGTGAGCTACCAAGCGGAATGTGAACCATTTTAATTCATATGATGAACAAAGTATAAGGAAGAAGGAGGATTTAATAAACCTATAAGGTGGGACAATGCCACAGAGGATAACATGCAGCCTGTTTATACTCTCTTAATAGAAAGCAAAGAAAAACAACACAGGAAATAAGCTTTAAAAAAGAATGACTTTAGTACATTAAATTATTGGTTTGCTCGAAGGTGGTTTTTTTGTGTGTGTATATCCCAGACAACTTTGAGAAAGAAGAAAAACCCAGAATCCTCGCCCAAGACAAATGCAAACACAGATATTTTCTCCACACAATTTCAGTTTAAAAACCTAACAGAGAACAGAAGGATGCTTTAAAGTATTCAAGAAGCTCAACAGCTCACTGAAGAGCACAAGAAGGTAACCGGCCAGAGCAAGACTACAGCTTCAAGATGCAAGTTAATTCTGCTGTTAATGTCCCACTGGTTCCCAGAATTTGACACATTTTACAAAAGGGAGAAACATAATTTTTTGTGTGAACACAGCAGGGCCCCTTTTAAGAATTATGCAGGGACAAAAGGCGTAAGCCAGAACTCAACTGAACAAGCCAGAATATATGGTTACACTACAGCTATCTTTTTCCTGCCTAAAAACACTGAAAAATCATGAATACTTTTGATTAGCATTAGGATATCTTACTGTTTTAAAGAAAACATTTTAGAAGATAGAACTCCTTTCAGGCAGACCTGATTCATCTAATCTAATGTCACTACTATATACACCAGCTGGATTCATTTAAAAAGTTTCCTTTTATTGGGGAAAACCTGCATAAACTCAAAAGACAATTCCAATAAAGGCAAGTGTAGGTGCTCTGGTAAGGTGAAGTTGAACAGAAAATGGTTTCTGATATAATTGGTAGAATGATGATTCTACACAAGAGGCTGTCATGGCCCAAAGAGTCGTTAGCACGGTGGGTGGTTTTCCAACAGGTGACACACACAACAAGAAAAACATTAGAAACCAGAGGGACACTCAAAGGTTTCAGACACACACTGCTCCTCTGTAGAAACCATGCCAGGCGCTAAGAACATGATGCAAAGAGAAGAGCCTTCAGAGACAACTGAAGTTAGGGAGCTCACTTCACTCCCAGCACCTGTATTCCAATGAATCATTTTGTTTTCCTTATTCTTCCATAATGAAATTAAGCTAAGGAATCAAGCTTCTTGCAGTGTTCATCTGAACAAAACTACAAATGAGAATCTTTTCAAGTAAGCAGCACTCGCTCACCTCGCCATCACCTGATACCCCTAATTTGTGCAAGTCCTACCTCCCAAACTACAGGAGAGTTTTACTATCAAAAACTATTGCCTGATGTTGACTCCTTTCATGTCCTTCGTGGTGCATGCTGTTAGACATTCTTTGAGGCACTGATCAAGAAACATAAATACTTTCTGGTATTTTGGGGAAGAGAGTAATACCTCTCTCCCATGTGGCCCAATACAATCTTAGAGGCAGATATGCCTTGCTTAATCAACTTAAAAGTAATTTTTATAGAGCCTACTAATCCAGAGTAAGAGAAAAAGGGAGGCAGGATAATGATCTTGGTGACGACGAAGACAATGATGACAGCTAACGCCAGTATGTGTTTATTACTACGTGTTGACAGGGTTCTAAGCCCTTTACATGAACCAATTCTAACCTCCCAACTGGGTTAGGATACAGATGTTATTTTCCTCATTTGAAAGCTCAGAAAACTGAGGCACAGAAAAGCTCACTAATTTTCCCAAGGTCCTGAAGCTTGTACATAGCAAAGCTAACCTCTCAACCCGAGCCAACTGCCCCGAGACTGGCTCACGGTCCGCATGCTGTGCTCTTCCCCTCAGAAGGTGTCAATAAAACTCCTGACGGGTTAATGCAGAATAATCTCTGCCACTGAACTGAACTGTTACAACCTGGTCTTCTAAACTAGTGCGATTTAGAGGGTAATATGTTGGCCATTTGTACCAATCCCCAAACTGAGTCCCATCCAGACACACTCCTCTACCTGCCCGAGGGTGAGAGGAACAGCATCCTGTGTGTGAGTACGCCCAATTTTGATGATATGGGCAAACTCTTTAGATTTTGCATCGAGAGCATCGTGCAGCTTCTGGAGTCCGGGCAGGAGCACCTCATGGACTTCCACAGCGGCGGCGATGTGCATTGCCGTGGGAAATGTGTCGTTCGAGCTCTGTTGGAAAATTTACACAAAATGGTAAAATGTTAAATCAGAAGCAACAAAAAACACACTTGAATGTCTCCACTAAAAATCTCACTAAATGATTATTCAAAACTCATGTCTTTAGTGCTCCATGACATCAATGTGTGGCAAGCCATAGGTCACTTAAGGTCAAAGCAGCAGCAGCTGGGTTTAATGAACTCAGGACTGTAGCCTGTATGCCACCTGCTCTTATGTACTATTACCACATCTGCTAGTAAATGACAGCACAACATCAAGTGCATGTAAAGATAGCAGTAATACTGGCAGATATCTACAGTTATACAGTACAGTCTTTTATTAAACTTGAGTAAAATTCTTGTCAGGTAGTTCATCACTTTAAAAATAGGAAAACCAAGCTCTCAAAGAAATGATGTGACTTGCCAAAACATTTAGGAACTGGCAGAACTGGGGCCTAAGCAGGAAGTCCAAACTCCATGCTCTGTTTTCAACTGGAAACCCCATACTTCTAAATTCTTGTGCTATTTAAAAACGATGTATTATTTTTGTAACTTTGTACTATGGAAAACGTCAAACCATTTACAGAAGTAGAATGAATGGTATAAGGAACACTCATGTACCTATAACCTAAATTCACAGTGCGCACCAATCCTGCTTCCATGTAGCTCCACCCCACTCTTCCGCCCGACTGTTCACACTGGATGACGCTCACATAGATTTCAGACTGCAGTACACATGCAAGAGAAGTTTATATTTAAATGCAAGTAATAAGTTTGAAAAATCCTTCCTACAGTAAACTTATGTGAAAAAGCTTCCCCATTAATACATAAAAACATGTTAAGTTACATCTAGCATGGGATCTTGATTTCTAAATATTTTCCAGTTAAGATCCTCCAAGAGTTCCCTGGAAAAATGGGTGCTGACAAGAGCTGGGGCAGGGAAACTACATGAGGAGGCTGGGGCACCTGGTGGTAGAAGAAAGTAAAGAACTGCTTTATAAAAGAAAAAAAGTGTGGGGGAAGGATGGGGATACATCCAAAGAACACAGGAGCCAACAGAGAGGGCTCCCAAAGCCAGAACAATCCGAGCAACAACATAAATAATAACAGTATTGGATTAGAACCCTAAGAATAGAATAAATATTCAAGAATCCACGTTGATATACATAAACAAATGAAGAAGTGTTGGGGTAGAGAGAAGAGGAACAGATCTTCTTTACAGGAAAGTTCCAATTAATACAAGTAGAAGGAATGAGGGGAGTACAAAATAACCAAAGACGTCACAGTCATAACTGCTACAGGCAAGATCCACTAATGAATGATAACCTTCATGGACAAGTTTAAGGAGAAAGAGGGTATTTGCATATCCTCAAAATTACCTATTAATTCTGTGTTGATTTTAACATATGACCAAAAATTCCTTGATATGTCTCCCTTTAGAAAGTGAAGTTTAAGTGCAGTGCCCGAGTACAGTTAGGCCTCCGCGGCTCACTTCTAACAGGGAATGGAAGGTGGAAAAGCCCACCCCCCTTACCAAGGGGTCGAAGTTCACATCACCAGTCCCAAGTCCTGGTGCTATCATGTACCCCAGCCATGATGCAGTAAGAGGAGCCCTTCACTTCTGAACAGTCTTCCCAAAATCCAGAGTCTCCAAACCCAAACTGAGGGATGTTCCACAAAATACCTAACTGCTTTCAAAAGTGTCAAGGTGACAAAAGACAGCTGTCAGAGACTGGAGGAGACTAAGGGAACACAGTGACTACTAAATGCAATGTAGCATGGATGGTATCTTGGAAGAAAAAAGATATTGGTAGAAAACTAGGGGCATCCTAATAAAGTCTGTCTAATTAAGGGTGCTGTATACCAATGTTAATTTCATGGTGTGATAAATGTACCAGGGTCATGAAAAATGTTTAACACTAAGGGAAGCTGGGAGAATGGTATACAGGAACTCTGTGTGAAGTATCTTTCTAACTCTTTTATAATTCTAAAATTATTTAAAAATAAAGCATTTTTAAAAAACAAACCAACCAATACAAATACACATACATACTAAATTCAGGTGCCCTAATAGGGATTTTTATGAAGTTTAAGACATAGACCCAAGATTCCTAGAAGAAGTAAGAACATGTAAGAAGTCCTTTCTACTAAAGAATATAAGCCAAACGAACCTTCCCTGTCAAAAAGCTAATGCCTATTTTACAAGCATAATCTCAGGTATTCTTTTCAATTTATAATAAACAAAAGATCATATACTGACCTGGCTTTTATTAACATGATCATTGGGATGCACGGGTTTCTTACTACCAAGTTCACCTCCGAGCATTTCAATTGCTCTATTGCTGATGACTTCATTTACATTCATATTTGTCTGGGTTCCTGATCCAGTCTGCCAGACCACAAGAGGAAAGTGATCATTTAATTTACCTTCGGCTACCTGCAGAAAAAAAAAGTTTAAAAAATGAATCTTTAAAAATAAGGAACAGTTGATATCCATTTAGCTACTGTGATCAGCTATGATTAAGGAGTCACCTATCAAGTGCTATTATAAAGATGCTCACTTTCCTCATATGCTATATGATTTACTGATGGTGCCACACAGCCCGTGGTTGTCCGGTGACTCCAAGCTTCTGCAGCATCCATGTTCCAACCATCGCTACTTTACAAAGTGAAAGGTTACCTACCCTGAAAGATACAACAATTTCATGGATTGCGTGTGAAAACTGAATCAAAGCCATCTTTCTTCTGTATTTCCAACTGCCGCCTCTAATGATACCCAGATAGGGCCACCTGTTAAGGCCAGCACACATGTTTTTAGATATGTTTACTGTGGCGCTCTGCGGGAATATCCCCCAGATGTTACAGCTGCAGTCAGCATGATAATGAACGAGTTCCCTGAAAGTGAGTCTACTAATAGCTACTTCACCGCACACATGTCCAATGAGTAGCAACTGCCAAGAGTACAGACAAACACAGTCCAGACTTGTCCCTGTTTCTGTGATATAATCTTATGTGTTTGTGAATTATAAGCTAACAGAATAGGTGCTTAACTTCATCTTCTAGAATGATTTTAGCTTAAAAAAAATCAGTACACACCTTAGAAAAGTATCACCTTAAACAATTACTCCATTTTAAAGTAAAATTTTTTCCTGGTTATATAACAGATGTTCAGTGTGGGATATTTTGAAAAGTGAGAAAAATGTAAGTTACGATAGCCCAACCCCTCAGACACAGTGACTCTTGGCATTCTGGCTTCTCCCTTCAGGCTTACCCCAAGCAATGTGGGTGCATATTTGCACACAGAAAAACACATGTTTTCTGTTCATATTTTCCAAACACAATTAGGATCATAAAATACACACATTTTGATACCTCCCGACCCCATACTTCCTATACGGTAGGCTCTATCGTAGGACATTCTTAAGAAACGAGTTTTCTATGGCTCTACTATATAATTTATATAAGCATGTGTTATGGTTGGGTACGGTCTAATGTGTTATTATCATAAAAAGTACTGCAATGAACAACATTGTAAATACAGGTTTTTAACCATTATTTCTGACTACTTCCTTAAGATTATGTAAGTGAATTAGTGAAATTACATTCTCCATACATATCATCAAATAACTGACTAGTTTTAAAAGGAATCATTTATACATAAAATAAAAAATCAAATATAAGTTTAACAGTATCTCTTCAAGTTTTCTTTAAACTGTAAAAATTAAAAGGAAAAGTCAAGAGATTTAAAAATAAAAGGTATGGGGTGCCTGAGTGGGGCAGTTGGTTAAGCATCTGACTTGGTTTCAGCTCAGGTTGTGATCTCAGGGTTGTGAGATCGAGCCCCGCGCATCAGGCTTCAGGTGGAATCGACTTGAGACTCTCTCTCCTTCTGTCCTTCCCCCCCACCCCACTCTCTCTCTCTTTCTAAAATAAATAAATAAATCTTTAAAAAAAAAAAATAAAAAATAAAAAAATAAAAGGTATAGCATCATCCAGAAACTTTTGCCACAATATTTTAAGCACCATATTAATACCCTCACCAAACAAGAATGCTGCCACCCTACCTTGAAATTCATTAACTTAGGAATTCAGTGCCCCTTTTCCCTGCCAGAGCCCGACAACATCTAGTGGAGACGTGGGTCTGAATCCACTGAGTAAACAGCACACTTATCACCTCCTACCTCATCTGCTGCCTTCATTATGGCCTCAGCAATCTTTGAATCAAGACCATAATCCTGGTTTACTTCAGCAGCCGCTCGCTTCAAGATGCCAAAAGCTTTAATAACTGGGATCTAAAATTAATCAGAAAAATATCTCAAAATTGCAAGTTGCATTAAGCATAAAAATTTAAGATTATTATTTTATGCAAGTGCAAAATCTGTACAAAAAACACTAAAGTAAGTAATGCTACAGTAACACTAAGATTACAGATAGGTATGTAATGAACCAAGATTCATCACGTATCTGTTTAGGGAACCAAACAAAAGCAAATAGGTTGACTCTTTTAATACATGTGTGTGTCTGCCCCCTCCACAAACACACACACATACACACACAATGTACCACTTTTTTATGATACATTATAATGGACATGTGTTTATTTCATATATATATAGACACAAATGGCACTCATTTCACCAGCAAGCACCATTATTTTCCCTCACTGGATTTCATGCCACATTATAATTTTTCCTAATATTTAACTGCCAATAAGTTCGAAATAACCATACTAAATCGGTATCATTTCACCCCAAAGCCAAAAAGCAAGTTATTCTAGTCAGTCAATGAATGAGGCTTTGACACTCCTTAAGTCACTGGAATGTCCCTCAGAATATTTCTTTAAACCCAGGGTACTACATACACACTTGGGGCTGACGGCTTCTGATGCATCTAACCCGATTTCAAACGCTTTCAGTTCGCAGATCTTTTCACTCCCTGCTCTGAATCACCTCACCAAATTTAAAGGGATGAGATTCAGCAACTTTTGATGACACTTCAATGAAGTGGTATCTGGTTTTTGTAAGACGAGAGAATCCTGTATTCTTGCCAAAATTAATAATGCAGATTGTAGTCTCGATCCCACACGAGGTATGAAGGGGGAAAGTGTGCAAGGGAGGAAGGAAGGGTGGGGAAAAAAGAGTACAGGAGAAGCTACAGTCCTCAAGGAGAATCAAGGTGGAAAAACAAAGCAAAGGAAGGAGTAGGACATGTTAAACCTGGGCCGAAAAGAGGACACGCTGAGGGTCAAACAGAAAAGGAAATAACAAGAGAACATCTATGTTTTGAATTCTAAGAAACTAGAATTAAAACATTCTGAAGTGTTTTACCAAATGAGATAGAAACAAATGGCACATAGCATTAGAAACTTAAAATCTTTAAACATGACAAGGATGGGAATTTAAATTTGGACAGGGGCATACTGCAGCGGTGGCTTAAACCACTGCCAGACTCGTAACCGACGGCCCCTGCTCTGGCCGTCCCAGTGCAGTGACTGACCCTGGTGTCTACGGATTCAGAAAATGAAGAGGGTCACAGCACAGTTTCACTGACTACAATTACAACAAAATGGTAAAATGTCACTGGGGAAAAAAGAAGGGTCTCATTATTCTTAATTTACTCACGTTAGAAGTTCATAATCTTTTTTGGTTTTGTTTTCCTTTGGACCTCAGGTACCCTTGCTGCCGAAGCAGTACCATTAAAATTGAGCCATGCTTACTCCTACCAATAGTGCTTAGCGCGGACCTCCTTAGTCCCAGGAGTTGAACTAGATGAGGACATTTTAGGATCAGCTGCTACCCTTTGTCACCTAACCATGTCGTCTGACCCTAGTTTACCTCAGCACCAAGCTGACTGTCGGTGGCAATGACAAAAAGATTTTCTTCAAAGAGTCAGCTGCCTGTTGTAAAATTGTATTAAGCCTGTCAAGATTCGATTGTAAAGGCTTAGGAATGGGCTAAAATATGGAAGTTAAAATGACTGTAAGATAAAAAGTGTATTTAGAAGACAGCTATTAAACAGTGTCTTCCCGGATGAAGCCTGGCTACTTCTAGGCTCCTAGCCCATCCTGCACTCTGGCAATGACTAGTGTTCATACTGCAGCTGGGCTCCAGCAGCATCTGTAAGCTATTCCACCAATTCTTTTCATTCTCTGACATCTCCGAAGCCAAGATGCATCATCATATAATCAATGGCAGGCACAACTCTGACAGCCTTTTTCTTTCTTAGTGCTACATACTGGTGCATCTTCTAACTGAGGTCATCTTAGATTTAATGAAATATGGCAGAAAGTTTTCTAATCCTTCAATCATTCATGTGGCCTTGCACAGATACTTATGTATTATCTATTATAAGGCAGATATGGTGAAGAATAATTTTTTATGTATTTGTGTATACTTTTCTGGAAACTAAAACCAAGATAGAAAGTATTATATTAAAGAAAAATCGGTTTTAAGTCAGTTTTAAAAAATCAGTTTTAAATCAGTGTAAAAAACTAAGTATTAAAACTGAAAATGTTTAAACTAAAATTCTAGTAAAAATCTGAAAAAAACCCAGCAAAAATAAAAAGACAAATCATGGGGCGCCTGGGCGGCTCAGGCGGTTAAGCATCCAACTCCTGATTTTAGCTCAGGTCTTGATCTCAGGGTCTAGAGTTCAAGCCCCGCATTGGGCTCCACACTGGGCATGGAGCCTAATTAAGAAAAAAAAAAAAAGACAAATCACTTAGTTCTATCAAATAAAGCCCTAAAATATTCAAACTCACAGCTCAAAGTAACAGTACTAAACTTCAAAAAGTTCTTTGATATTTTAAAGAGAAACATGCTATTACTCACAAAGCCAATTCCATAATAACTTATTTTAACTCTGTAAAATATTTATTTATAAAATAAAGTGACTCATTTGAATAAAGCCAACACTTCCATAAAACCACTTACTGGCATGCGTTCTGTCACACCTCCAATCTTAAAATTCATTGTAGATCTCACAGTCTGGGCGCCATAATACTTATCATTTGGGACCTTGAGTTCACCAAAGGTGTCAAACTCTATCCTAAAGGAATTTTGGCTTGCCTAAGAGAAAAAATAAGACACTGTTATAGCTTGAAAAGAAACTGAGTATCAAAACAACAATATCCTATTAGCTGGAAGGGGAAAGAATCTTTAATAAGTACTACAAAGACAAAAAATCCCACTGGATTCTCATTCCACTCTCCAGTTCTTTTCTTGACAAACTTCTGTCAATTTTTTTCTTTTTTTTGAGTATAGTTGACATGCACAATGTTACACTAGTTTCAGGTGTATAACATGGTGACTCAACAATTCTAGGTCATGCTATGTTTGCCACAGTGTAGCTACCACCTGTCACCATACATTATTACCACACCATCCACTATATTCCTTATGCTGTACCTTCTACCCCATGACTTACTTCATTCCATATTTGGAAGCCTGTACCTCCCACTCCCCTTCACCCATTTTGCCCATCTCCTCCTCCCCTCCCCCTCTGGCAACCATCAGTTTGTTCTCTGTATTTATGGGTCTGCTTCTGCTTTGTGTTTGTTTATTCATTTGTTTTGATTTTTAAATTCCACATATAAATGAAATCATAGGGTATTCATCTTTCTCTGACTTATTTCACCTAGCACGATACCCCTCTAGGTCCATCTATGTCATCACAAATGGCAAGATCTCATCTTTTTTATGGCTGAGTAATATTCCATTGCATATATATACCACACCTTCTTTACCCATTGAGCTGCTTCCATAATTTGGCTGTTGTAAATAATGCTGCAATAAACATGAGGGTGCATCTATCTTTTTGAATGAATGTTTTGCTTTCTTTGGGTAAATATCCAGTAGTAGAATTACTGAATCATATGGTATCTCTAATTTTTTCAGGAACCTGCATACTGTTTCTCCCCAGTGGCTGTACCAGTTTGCATTCCAACCAACAGCACAAGAGGGTTCCTTTTTCTCTATACCCTCACAAACACTTGTTATTATCTTTTTGATTCTAGTCATTCTGACAGGTGGAAGGTGATATATAATTGTGGTTTTTTGTTCCTTGACAAATAGTGATGTTGAGCATCCTTTCATGCCTCTGTTGGCCACCTGTACATCTTCTTTGGAAAAATGTCTATTGAGGTCCTCTGCTCATTTTTCAATTAGATTATTTGTTGTTTTTTTTTTTTTTTTTTTTTTTTTGGTGTTGAGTTGTATAAGTTCTCTATTTTGGATTTAACCCCTTATCAGATATCATTTGCAAATAATGCAGATGTTGAAGACAGACTGTAGAATTCACACACTATGCAGAAGATAAAGGAAAGCCTCTGCAGTAAAAATAGTAATCTTTTCCAATTCAGGAGTATACCTCTTACTGGTCAAGGTTTAGCCAATTCAGTGTACTTGGGTTAATCTCTATTTCACTGGGAACTTTAGAAAATGGTCTAAGAATGATACTTTAAAATTTGTAAATATTAGATATCTAAGCAGAGCTTCACCATGGTCTACAAATACTAAGTAAGAGCCACAGAACGGTGTGATATAAACAGCCCAGGCTTTGCAGTCAAACAGCCCCCCCACTTAGTAGCTGTGTCACCTTCAGCAAGTCAGTTTTTCTCATCTATAGATTAAATGTAAAGATAAGGGAGGATGGGCTAGGTCAGTTCTCAAGCTTTTCAGGGCAATGGCACCCTTTGAAGATATGAAGAAAGCTATGGATCCCTTCTCTAGAAAAATGAACATAAATACATATATGAAAAACCTTACATATGATTTTAGGGAGTTTATATCTTGAAGCCAATCCACCACTCAGAATAAGAATCCAAAGTCCCTTTTCTACCAAGGATTCTACCAAGTACCTCAATTTCTGCTAATAAAAAAGTTAACAACTGCTCAACAAATATTTTAGAATACTATAAAAAAAGATTTACTGTAAAACACTAAGAAGTTGGAATTTACATGGGACAATTTATATTAAGGAGACTTCAGAAAGTTACTCAGAGCTTTAATTAATGTGCATTAATTATGAAATAAACATGGTCAGATGATTCAAAAGATTTAAAAATCCCTAGCTGAGTAATCCTGTTTTAGTAAATAGTCCTCTGAAAAATTTAATTTGTAGTTATCTTCTGGGACCAGACAGATTTACAAAATGCTTTATATGTTACAAAGCCTTTTGGATTGCAGAAATAGAAAAGTATCATTGTATCTAGGTAGAAATACAGTAGTGTTACCAATGAGGTACATTTTTTTTCTATGTCTAGAAGTCTGCAGAGGACTGGCCTAAGCCAACAAGCAGCAACAGCTAATAAAAATAATCACACCTCAGCATTTACTGTGCTAATGTAGCAAATTCTTTCCAAGTATCACCTTCCTTGACTTTCACAACCACTCTAGGAGATTTTACTATTACCATCTCCACCTCAGAGGAAACACTGGGGCTTGGAGAGATTAATCTCAGGGATCACCCACTTAGAGAAGAAGGGCCTGAAACCCCCAAACCTTGGACTGTCAAAACCCGAAAGCTGTTTGGATTACTACTTTTTTGTTACTACTTCCAAAAGCCAAGAAACGGAGGGAGTAACTTCAGATTGGCCACAACCAGCCCTTGAGTTATACCCCTAACCCTGGAGAATAAAAGGAGGTGAAGATGTGTAGTTAGATTTTTCTCTAGTAGGGCTTGGTTACACTTGACACCATGAAACACCCACTTGCTTCCTACCCTGTAGATCAAAAGCACCTGGGGTTTTCTATCTCAAATGCACAAATAAAAATATGTTGCATTATGATCTTTGTTTTAGATAGCCTAAGGAAATATCCACATATGTTAAAGTAGACTTTGGCCCAGTAACACCAGCAAGCGTAGCAGTGACACGGGACACATAAGCTACATTTTCTTCCTCTCATCACCTCGTTACATGACAGCAACACCATCCCAGCTCCAAAGGGAGGTCAGTTTCCATCAGTCACTCGAGGAATCAGGTTCAGCTCCTTGGATTTACATCATCGCTTTCTGTGTTCAAAATTATTAATTTTTCATCATAAAACAGCAATAACTTTGTCCCCTAAGTAACTGGTTTCTATGGTAAAACTCAGATCCATTCAAAGTTACTTGAAAAGATCTAGATGAATATATTTTACTATATTCTTCAGCATAAACCTGAACAATTTTTTAATTCCAAATCAAGAAACAACCACCTCAATCAAATTCTAGGAGCTTGACAGTGATCATTAAAATGTGCAGAAGTCGGGGGGCGGAGCAAGATGGCGGAGGAGTAGGAGACCTGGATTTCGTCTCCTCTCAGGAATTCAGCTGGATAGGGATCAAACCATTCTGAACACCTACGAACTCAACAGGAGATCGAAGAAAAGAATAGCAACAACTCTCTGAACAGAAAAGCGACCACTTTCTGGAAGGTAGGACGTGTGGAGAAGTGAATCCAAGGCGTTATTCGGGAGGATAGACGGCGGGGGAGGGGCCTCCGTCGGCCGCTTCTGGCAAGTGATAGAGCCACGGAGCACAAAATCGGAACTTTTAGAAGTCTCCTCCGCTGAGGGACGTCACTCTGGTGGCGAAGTGGGGGGTGGAACCCTCGCGGGACAGTGTGGTCTCAGGACCCTCGGGGTCACAGAAAGACCGGGGGTGCCTGAGTGCGGCAGAGCTCCCAGGTATCGGAGCAGGGAAGCCGGCTGCGGAGACGGAGCCCAGGCGCGGGCTCTCAGCTCGGGGTTGCCATAAACCGTGATCCGCGGCACAGTCGGGCCACTGCTCCTCCAGCAGGGACCCAACAAGCGGCAGATCCGGGGAGACTCACATTCTTCCCCCGGGAGGAGAGGCGCGGGAGCGCACCGCGGGGATCTGCTGGGTTTGGAGACTCCACCCGGGGTCGGGTGCCAGATAGAAAGGCGCGGTCACAGGCCGGGTGAGCGCGGAGTGTGGCCGGAGACCGGGGAGACGGGAGTGACTGACTGCTTTTCTCTGGGGGCTCACTGAGGAGCGGGACCCCAAGTTCTCGGCTCCGCCGGGGCGGAGACTGGGAGGCCGCCATTTTCACTCTCCGCCTCCAAAGCTGTACGGAAAGCTTGCAGGGAACAAAAGCTCCGGAGAGCAAACCCGAGCAGATTACTTAGCCCGGACCGGCAAGGGAGGGGCAATTTTGCCTCCGGCAAAGACATTTGGGAACCACGGCAACAGGCCCCTCCCCCAGAAGATCAGCGAGAACAGCCAGCCAAGACCAAGTTTACCGATCAATGAGAACGGCAGAACTCCAGCGCTAGGGGAATACTGCACATAGACTTCATGGCTTTTTTACCATGATTCTTTAGTCTTTCAAAGTTAATTATTTTTTTTTAACTTTTTTCTTTTTTCCTTTTTTCTTTTTTTTTTGAATTTATCTTTTTCCCTTTTTCAACCAACATCTTATCAATCCCTTTTTTAAAAAAAAAAAAACATTTTTATTTTTCATTTTTAAAGTCATATTCTATCCCTTCATAGTAGTTACCCGTATTTTTGGCATATATATATAAGTTGTTCTCTCTTTAAAATCTTGAAATAGTTTCTTCTAACAGATCAAAATATACTCTAAATCTCTAGTGTATGGTTTTTTTCTACTGCCCTGCCTGATCACATTCTCTCCCTTTTTTCTTTCTTTCTTCTTCTTTTTTTTTAATCCTCTTCTTTCTTTTTTCAAACAACTTATCAAATCCTTTTTTAAAATTTTTTATAATTTCCATCTTTACAGTCATATTCCATCCCTTCATCATATCAACCCTTATTTTTGTACATATATAAGTTTTTCTTTCTTTAAAATTTTGGGAGGGACTTTCTTTTAACAGACCAAAATACACCCAAAATCTAGTGCATGGCACTGATCTATAATCCAGCCTGATCATATTTGATCACATTCTGTTTTTGTTTTGTTTTGTTTTGTTCTGCTTTTGTTTGTTTTTATCTTTATCATTTTCTTTTTTCTTTTTTTCTTTCCTTTTCTTTTTTCTCTCTTTGCCTTTCTTTTCCCACTGCTTCAGGTCTTTTCTGATTTGTTTAGAGTATATTTTCTGGGGATGTTGTTACCCTGCTAGCATTTTGTTCTCTCATTAATCTATTCTCCTCTGCACAAAATGACAAGATGGAAAAAATCACCTCAACAAAAAGAACAAGAGGTAGTACCCACTGCCAGGGACCTACTCAATACGGACATTAGTACGATGTCAGATCTAGAGTTCAGAATCATCACTTTAAAGATACTAGCTGGGCTTGAAAAAAACATGGAAGTTATTAGAGAAACCCTTTCTGGAGAAGTAAAAGAACTAAAATCTAACCAAGTAGAAATCAAAAAGGCTATCAATGAGGTGCAATCAAATATGGGGGCACTAACTGCTAGGATAAATGAGGCAAAAGAAAGAATCAGTGAGATAGAAGACCAAATGATGGAAAATAAAGAAGCTGAGAAAAAGAGAGATAAACAACTACTGGATCACGAGGGCAGAATTCGAGAGATAAACGATACCATAAGACGAAACAACATTAGAATAATTGGGATCCCAGAAGAAGAAGAAAGAGAGAGAGGGGCAGAAGGTATAATGGAGCAAATTATAGCAGAGAACTTCCCTAATTTGGGGAAGGAAACAGGCATCAAAATCCAGGAAGCACAGAGAACCCCTCTCAAAATCAATAAAAATAGGTCAACACCCCAACATTTAATAGTAAAACTTACGAGTCTTAGAGACAAAGAGAAAATCCTGAAAGCAGCTCGGGAGAAGAGATATGTAACCTACAATGGTAGAAACATTAGATTGGCAACAGACTTATCCACAGAGACCTGGCAGGCCAGAAAGGACTGGCAGGACATATTCAGAGCACTAAATGAGAAAAATATGCAGCCAAGAATACTATATCCAGCTAGGCTGTCATTGAAAATTGAAGGAGAGATAAAAAGCTTCCAGGACAAACAAAAACTAAAGGAATTTGCAAACACGAAACCAGCCCTACAACAAATATTGAAAGGGGTCCTCTAAGCGAAGAGAGAGCCTAAAAGCAACATAGACCAGAAAGGAACACAAACAATATACAGTAACAGTCACCTTACAGGCAATACAATGGCACTGAATTCCTATCTTTCAATAGTTACCCTGAATGTAAATGGGCTAAATGCCCCAATCAAAAGACACAGGCTATCAGATTGGATTAAAAAACAAGACCCATCGATATGCTGTCTGCAAGAGACTCATTTTAGACCCAAAGACACCCCCAGATTGAAAGTGAGGGGGTGGAAAACCATTTACCATGCTAATGGACACCAAAAGAAAGCTGGGGTGGCAATCCTTATATCAAACAAATTAGATTTTAAACCAAAGACTGTAATAAGAGATGAGGAAGGACACTATATCCTACTTAAAGGGTCTATCCAACAAGAAGATCTAACAATTGTAAATATCTATGCCCCTAACATGGGAGCAGCCAATTATATAAGGCAATTAATAACAAAAGCAAAGAAACACATCAACAATACAATAATAGTGGGGGACTTTAACACCCCCCTCACTGAAATGGACAGATCGTCTAAGCAAAAGATCAACAAGGAAATAAAGACTTTAAATGACACACTGGACCAAATGGACTTCACAGACATATTCAGAACATTCCATCCCAAAGCAACGGAATACACATTCTTCTCTAGTGCCCATGGAACATTCTCCAGAATCGATCACATCCTAGGTCATAAATCAGGTCTCAACCGGTACCAGAAGATTGGGATCATCCCCTGCCTATTTTCAGACCACAATGCTTTGAAACTAGAACTCAATCACAAGAGGAAAGTCGGAAAGAACTCAAATACATGGAGGCTAAAGAGCATCCTACTGAAGAATGAATGGGTCAACCAGGAAATTAAAGAAGAATTAAAAAAATTCATGGAAACCAATGAAAATGAAAACACAACTATACAAAATCTTTGGGATACAGCAAAGGCAGTCCTAAGAGGAAAGTATATAGCAATACAAGCCTTTCTCAAGAAACAAGAAAGGTCTCAAGTACACAACCTAACCCTACACCTAAAGGAGCTGGAGAAAGAACAGCAAATAAAGCCTAAACCCAGCAGGAGAAGAGAAATAATAAAGATCAGAGCAGAAATCAATGAAATAGAAACCAAAAGAACAGTAGAACAGATCAACGAAACCAGGAGCTGGTTCTTTGAAAGAATTAACAAGATTGATAAGCCCCTGGCCAGACTTATCAAAAAGAAAAGAGAAATGACCCAAATCAACAAAATCATGAATGAAAGAGGAGAAATCACAACCAACACCAAAGAAATACAAACAATTATAAGAACATATTATGAGCAACTCTATGCCAGCAAATTAGATAACCTGGAAGTAATGGATGCATTCCTAGAGATGTATCAACTACCAAAACTGAACCAGGAAGAAATAGAAAACCTGAACAGACCTATAACCACTAAGGAAATAGAAGCAGTCATCAAAAATCTCCCAAAACACAAAAGCCCAGGGCCAGATGGCTTCCCAGGGGAATTCTACCAAACATTTAAAGAAGAATTAATACCTATCCTTCTGAAACTGTTCCAAAAAATAGAAATGGAAGGAAAACTTCCAAACTCATTTTATGAGGCCAGCATTACCTTGATCCCAAAACCAGACAAAGACCCCATCAAAAAGGAGAATTACAGACCAATATCCCTGATGAACATGGATGCAAAAATTCTCACCAAAATACTAGCCAATAGGATCCAACAGTACATTAAAAGGATTATTCACCACGACCAAGTGGGATTTATCCCTGGCTGCAAGGTTGGTTCAACATCCGCAAATCAATCAACGTGATACAATACATTAACAAAAGAAAGAACAAGAATCATATGATCCTCTCAATAGATGCAGAAAAAGCATTTGACAAAGTACAGCATCCTTTCTTGATCAAAACTCTTCAGAGTATAGGGATAGAGGGTACATACCTCAATATCATAAAAGCCATCTATGAAAAACCCACAGCAAATATCATTCTCAATGGGGAAAAACTGAGAGCTTTCTCCCTAAGGTCAGGAACGCGGCAGGGATGTCCACTATCACCATTGCTATTCAACATAGTATTGGAAGTCCTAGCCACAGCAATCAGACAACAAAAAGAAATCAAAGGCATCCAAATTGGCAAAGAAGAAGTCAAACTCTCACTCTTTGCAGATGATATGATACTTTATGTGGAAAATCCCAAAGACTCCACCCCAAAACTGCTAGAACTCATACAGGAATTCAGT
>NW_022589757.1:5318201-5335133 GCF_004348235.1 Phoca vitulina | reverse complement strand
TCCAAAGAAGACATCCAAATGGCCAACAGACACATGAAAAAGTGTTCAATATCGCTCGGCATCAGGGAAATCCAAATCAAAACCTCAATGAGATACCACCTCACACCAGTCAGAATGGCTAAAATTAACAAGTCAGGAAATGACAGATGTTGGCGGGGATGCGGAGAAAGGGGAACCCTCCTACACTGTTGGTGGGAATGCAAGCTGGTGCAGCCACTCTGGAAAACAGTATGGAGGTTCCTCAAAAAGTTGAAAATAGAGCTACCATATGATCCAGCAATTGCACTACTGGGTATTTACCCCAAAGATACAAAAGTAGGGACCCGAAAGGCTACGTGCACCCCGATGTTTATAGCAGCAATGTCCACAATAGCCAAACTGTGGAAAGAGCCAAGATGTCCATCAACAGATGAATGGATAAAGAAGATGTGGTATATATATACAATGGAATATTATGCAGCCATCAAAAGGAATAAGATCTTGCCATTTGCAACGACGTGGATGGAACTGGAGGGTATTATGCTGAGCGAAATAAGTCAAACAGAGAAAGACATGTATCATATGACCTCACTGATATGAGGAATTCTTAATCTCAGGAAACAAACTGAGGGTTGCTGGAGTGGGGGGTGGGGTGGGAGGGATGGGGTGACTGGGTGATGGACACTGGGGAGGGTATGTGTTCTGGTAAGCGCTGTGAATTGTGCAAGACTGTTGAATCTCAGATCTGTACCTCTGAAACAAATAATGCAATATATGTTAAGAAAGAAAAAAAGAAGAAGAAGAATGTAGCAGGAGGGGAAGAATGAAGGGGGGGAAATCGGAGGGGGAGAAGAACCATGAGAGACGATGGACTCTGAAAAACAAACTGAGGGTTCTAGAGGGGAGGGGGTTGGGAGGATGGGTTAGCCTGGTGATGGGTATTGAGGAGGGCACGTTCTGCATGGAGCACTGGGTGTTATGCACAAACAATGAATCATGGAACACTGTATCTAAAACTAATGATGTAATGTATGGGGATTAACATAACAATAAAAAAATTTAAAAAAAAATGTGCAGAAGTCAATTGTGGCTGAAAACACAATGTCAGCAAAAAATTCAAAAAATATGCTTACTGTCCCTATAATAAAAATCAACATCCCAAATTTGCAATAATAAACATTGTTTGCAGCAGCTTAGGTAGCTACTAACAAACTGTTGCAAGAAGCCAAAGTTATCTCTTTATTTGAACCCCAGGAAATCTATAGGTTGCATAAATTTGTAAAATAGAAACTGAAAGGATGCTGTAAAATACTTTGCAAGGCACCAGGAATTAGAGAAAACTATCTGTCAGAGAAGGCTATGTTTATGCGGGGTCAGCATCTATTAGAGAAGCTCATATACATATATATATATATATATATATATATATATATATATATATATATATAAATGTAGAAAAAGAGAGAGAGAGAGAGGAACTATGAACCAGGTAACTTTCCCAATCTCTTCATTCTTCTCAAAAACCTACAGAAGCCAAATTTCTTTAAGTGTTCTTTACAGTAACCCACAGAAAAGACCTTTATACAGTGATCTGGTACTACATAAACACATGCATATATGCACACAAGGCTGAAATAAAAACTTCACAAAACAGCAGGAAAATTTTTTCTTCTATGCCATTCTATTCTGTCAAAATAATAATAATAATGTTGGTAACTACCCACTACATTGATTTCACCATCCACTAATGAGTCCACCTAAGGTCTGAAAAGCACTCGTGTTGTTTTCAAGATTTTCCACATTATCGTGTACATTATCTCTTCCCAGTAGCTTGGGCAAGAAAAGGAGGAATGCTCATCCTGAATTAATGAGAAAATAATCAGTGCTTTTGATGAAAAATGAAGCGATGAATGGCATCTCTTAAATACATGTTTTTAATTCATACAACATAATCCACTATTACAAAAAACTAGTGTTTCTGAAAACCGTGCCTTCACATGCCATAATTCAGAAAGAGTTTCTAGCAGAAGGCAGTTTATCACTTCAGGGTAACGCCATGGTTTAAGTTTAACTGGCCAGGCATGGGGCAGGCACAAAGTGCAATTTGCCATGGGTTCCTGTGAGATCCGTGTTCATTTCAAATCACCTCCCCTTCTGGAGAAGCATGAAGGGTAATGGTCATGTTCACTGTAGTCTTATTGTCATTAGGCCCTAGAAATACAAAGTACTATTGTAAGCAGCTGTTAACCCCAGGAACCTCCGAAATTAATGAGGTGTTCTCAAAATCTGAATGCCAGTCTAAACCTGAAAGGTCAAAAATATGGGCCTTGAGCCTCTAAGATGTTCCCATGTACATTCATGTGTAAGATAACCATTAACTAAACCATGAAATCTCCTAAAGAAACAAAATGCCTTTCAGATTCTGTTTAAAGTGGGTTAAAAGAGTATTTCAGTATTCAAGAAAATCCAAATCATTTCTCATGTAAAAGGACTATCCAAAGATATAAAATCCACTATTTGACTTCATTGTGTTCGGGTTTTCGGTTTCTTTCTGAAGAAGTCTGTCTGGTCTTAAAATGTGGGTACTAAGGAGGGCACGTGTTGTGATGAGCACTGGGTGTTATACGCAACTAATGAATCACTGAACACTACATCAAAAACTAATGATGTACTACATAGTGGCTAACTGAACATAATAATAATAAAGATTTCTCAAATTCATAAACTTCTGCTTCCTTCCAAAAAAAAAAATGTAGGGTTACCAAGTCTTGCAATACTGGCAAATACATAATAAATGTTTTTTTAAGATTTTTTATTTATTTATTTGACAGAGAGATAGAAGCACTAGTAGGAAGAGAGGCAGGCAGAGGGAGAACCAGGCTCCCCGCTGAGCAGGGAGCCTGATGCGGGACTTGATCCCAGGACCCTGGGATCATGACCTGAGCTGAAGGCAGCCGCTTAACTGACTGAGCCACCCAGGCGCCCCTACATAATAAATGTTTTATTGATATTACATTGCAATACAGAAGATATTATCTATGTTTCCAGACTTTACAGCCATTCTGCAGATCATTAAAGAAATAAACAAAAGTGACTTTAAAAGATGTATGGCTTCCCTATCCACCATGCTAGCAAAGCAGTATCATAGCTGTTCTCCATTAGACATTCTTACTCTCACTGCACTATTTCTCCTGGGTAGTTTTTATCACATGGTAACTAACTGTGCATCATTTCTTTGCTTATTTAATCTCCCCTGCCAGTCTCTAAACTCTATGCCTGTAATGACTGTCTTTTTTTCATAGGGCCCAATACATAGCAGGCATTCAATAAATACGTTATCTTCCTACTGGATAAACATTCGTGTTCTTTTAGATAAAAGGTAACTTAGGGCATTTAGGGTTATGTAAATTCTCAACAGTAGCAGTAAGAAAAACTCCATAAAATCAACACAAAGATTTTGGAGTGGAGCTTAAAGGGCAAGAGATATATTTAGAATTAGCAGGGAGAATCTATCTTCATTTGATCTTAGCTATCATTACAACACTAAAAGCAAGGCAGTGCTATTTTTTGAACATTTAAAGCAGGACAGATTCGGTTCTCCAGTCTCCGAGTCCCTTTTACAAAACACTAAATTAGTAAAAACTACATAAATTTTTAAAAGGCTCTAAAATGCATTAAAATTATTAGAGCAGGGAGTTGCAGGAACATAAAGCACCCCTGATTTTGTAGTTTCAAGCATAGTAATGCCATGAAATTACCTTCACGTTTATAGTTCAGAAAATATCTTGGGCCTTTGAATTACGCTAGATGGAGGCACTAATTTAATGAGCACTCACTATTTCCCAAACACAAAGTACTTTCATATGGGCAATCTTGCTGGGTACCTGCTCTTATTTCCATTTTACATGCAGAAACCGAGGCACAAAGACAAGTTGCCCCAAACTCCAACTCTGAGTAGCAGCCTAGGATGTGAAATCACATCTGACTGCAAAGCTCATACTACAGCACAGTGGACTGTGCAGAACTGTTAACTCTTCCTAAACTACATTTATTTTCCAAACTTTTCCTAACAATACACGTGTGCATAAGTATTTATAATGCTCGTTAAAGCCCAAATTACTGAAGGTGCTACTTTAAAGAGCAAAAGACTTGAACCTGGACCTTGTTAAGTTCCTTAGGTCTTTCTGAATAAAAAGTACTGACTTAGCTACAGTTAGATCTTATCCAATCTCCCCTAACATACTTCAGGACACTGTCCCTCTCCACGAGTTTCAAGTTTTACAAAAGTGGGGGAAACCACAGTCAGCCTAACAAACGAAATAGGCAATTTTCATGAAAAGCAAAATCTTTTAAGTTCCTGAGAACCTTCAACCCCACCTGGAGGCCTGAAAGCAGATCACCACACAGCGGTGATAAGAAGCCACAGGTCAGAGGCGACCATCAGCAGCCGGCCTGCTAAGGGGCAGGGGCGGCAGCGGCCCTCGCCCCCGCCTCCCAGCCCGGCACAGTCCCCAGGGCAGCGGCCAGGGTGGGGGCCTCCGCACCGGCAGGAGCGCAGCAGTAACCGCCGCCGGGGCGCCCCCCACACCCCACCCGCCCGGGAACGCCCGAGGGAGCCCCGCAGGACCCTCGCTGCCGGATGCCGCCCCTGCCCCAGCGCTCACTCGGGGCGCAGGCGGCACGGCGAGGCCCGGAAGCCAGCCACGCGGGCACGCAGCCCACGCCGGCCTCTACCGGGACGCCCCGAGAATCCCTCTCGCCTGCCCGGCCGGCGAGCGGAGGGCTGAAGGTCACCGCTGGAAGGCCGAGACTCGGACGGCCCGCGCTTACCATTCGGGCGAAGTTCGGGGGCCGCAGTGGGAGGACGCCCGCCGCTCTGAGGCCGGGAGCTGCGGCTGAGCCTGGAGGCCGCACGAGGCGACGCGAGCGCGCGAGGAGCCGGACGGCGCGATACATGGTGCGACGGGAGCCTGGGTAGAATTTGGGGGTGGTTGAGGCCACGCCTCCGCGAGGGCTGTCAGAACCCGTCCCGCCCACGGCGCCTCACTCTTGTCCAATCAGCAGCCCCAAGCCCAGCGGGTGGGGCGGGACCAATCGTGAATGGCCAGTAAAGAGTGAGGAGGCGGGCTTAACTTCCTTGTTGTGGAGCGGACCCTTGAAGCCCTCGGATTCATGGGAAACTCGTTAGAGGGGAATTATGGGAAAGGAGGTTCAGGTTACTCTTTGCAACAGTTTGTTCGCTGTGTGAGGTGGGAGGTCTGGAGAATTAGCTAATGAATGAATCCGTGGTTTGGTCAATGACATATTCTAGAAAGAAGTATTTATCATGTAATCACTCATTACTGGTTCTCTCTTTGAAATCTTAAAATTTCTTCCAGATTACATCTTCCATATAGAAATTGTGGAAATCGAAGCAAAGTATAAACGATGAAATAATAATCTATAATGCCGACACTTAAAAAAGTCATTTTGAGGTCTCTGCAGTTTCCTTTCTCTTCTAAACGGGTACACTTAAGAACTGTCTTTTAAAGTGTAGTGAGGAAGATGTCTATAATTATAGGTGATTTTAAATTTTTGTTATTTACATTTACGTTCTCCAAGTTTTTTGCATTGATAATATATACATATTCACATTAAAGGCATATTGTTTTAGTATAATAGGATGACAGAAAAGCACGAACTGATACTAAATTGCTTCTGACCCACAGTTTTATCTCTTCTTGCTTCTCTTGTCTGTTGCTTGAAACTAGATGACAGTTAATGATGAAAGAAAACCATTGGATGATGTCTAGAAGTCAAAAGTCCAGGACCTGGAAAGCCAAGCTTATAAGAGTTAGTCTTTGCCAAACCTCTGGGTAACACTGCTTAGGTTATTTTGTGGCTTATGAATTTGACTCATATATATTTAAAATATGAGAATTTAAATGAGAGAGCATGATAGTTGCACTACAATCAAAACTCTAAAACCTCACCTGAACTCTTTAAACCTCAGTGTCTCTTCCCTCTGTCAACTGATGATTCAGAAATTACTAGAATACTTGATGAAAAAGTGAAACCAACAGTTACTTAGAAGTTAGAAAGTCAGGACAGAAGAAATTCAGAATCAAAAGATAATGCAGTGGTTTTAGGAAACAATGAACCACCTATCCCACATGCTTAGGCTTCTCACCATTAAAAGGCAAACAGCACAAAGTTTAGTGTGAAGATAATAGTGTTAGTGTTGTCATCAGTTTGACAGAAAACTGCAAGAACATTTACTAACAATCACTATCACTTCCTAGAAAATGCTAATGTTTTGATGCATTTGCTCCATATCCTTTGTAAAATAAAAGAGATAACAAATTACTGATATTAGAGAGGCATTTTCTTCCCATCCTCCCAGAAACTATTATTTTGCTCTGTATCCTTTCAGTTCACTGGTGTATTTTTTGCTTTGCATATTGATATGCAAAATCAATGGTTTTAAAATTTTTTAATTTTACTGTTCTTTAATGGAACTGTTTTTTAGATCTAGCCATGATCTTTTTTTTTTAATTTTCTCAGATCGAGCCCCATGTCAGCCTCCCTGCTCAATGGGGAGCCTGCTTCTCCCTCTTCCTCTGCCTGCCACTTCCTATGCTTATGCTCGCTCTCTCTCTCTTTCTCTGCCTCTAGCAGAAAGAATATCCCCACAGAGTCAGGAGATCTGAGTTTGAGACCCGCACACCCCTTCTGACTTGCTCGGGAGACTGACTCCAACACTGTATCATCATCTCTTTGTACCAGAACCATCCCCTGGCCTTCCACCCAACCTCTGATCTTTTTAACTTACCTATCACAGGGGTTTATTACATTTTCTTTATCACATTTTCTTTTTTTTAAAGATTTTATTTATTTATGAGAGAGAGAGAGAGAAAAAGCAAGCAGGGGGGAGGGGCAGAGAGAGAGAGGGAGAAGCAGACTCCCTGCTGAGCAGGGAGTGGGACTTGGGACTCAATTCCAGGACCCTGGGATCAGGACCTGAGCTGAAGGCAGATGCTTAATAACTGAGCCACCCAGGCGCCCCTCAATATTGATATTTCTATGCCAGTTGGTTATTATTTGCCTCATGTATGTTTCTCATTTTATTTTGGATAATTTTGTTTCATTTTTTTCTTTGAACGTATCTCCTGTTTCCACCACATGGTTTAATATTTTTAAATACAAATTGGTAGACTTTTAGCAAATGGTCTATTTTAATCCTTTTCAACAACCATCTGCTGATACATGTTACAATCCAGAAAATTTTCTAAGCATTTTATGTATTTTTTTTTTTTTAAGATTTTATTTATTTATTTGACAGAGAGGGACACAGCGAGAGAGGGAACACAAGCAGGGGGAGCAGGAGAGGGAAAAGCAGGCTTCCTGCTGAGCAGGGAGCCCGATGCAGGGCTCGATCCCAGGACCCTGGGACCATGACCCGAGCCGAATGCAGACGCTTAACGACTGAGCCACCCAGGCACCCCATGTATTAATTCTTTTAAAAGTCAAAGCAGCCCTGCAGAGTAGGTCCTATTATTCCTGTTCACAGAAGAGAAAATTCATGCTGAAGAGTATCCAACTAGGCCACGATCTTAACTATTTTACACGCACATTGTTGGACTTATTTTCTATATCATTATTAATATTTCTCAGGAAACAGTACCTGGTACCACACAATGATTAAAAATAATTGATTAAAAAAATAAATGGGTTTTGGCAAAATTTATTTTCCAAATAGGGTCACAACAATATCTTCCATTCCATATGGCCTTCTACAGGGTGAATTTGCCACAGGAGAGTCTAAATATTCTCCCCTTTAATACTGGCAGGCCTTATGCCTTGCTAATAACCAATAGAATCTGAGAAAAGTGACTGCTAAAGCTAGAATAGAAAAGATCATGATTCTTCCTTGTGGTTTCTTGACACACTTGTTCTGTGGTGAGCCAACCACCACATAAAAAGGTTGGACTACCCTAAGACAGTCATGCCAGAGAGGCCATGCATGGGCATTGCAGCCAACAGCCCAGGCTCTCCTCCCAACTGACAGCCAGCATCAGTTCTCAGCCTTGTGAGTGAGCTGTCTCAGATACCTGGCCCAGACGGACTTACATAACTGGAAACCCACCAATAGAACAGATTCCAAGTTAGACAGTCTAATTGTTGTAATTTTATTTCTCTTGGTTCTGCCCTTTTGTTGCAGAATTTTATCAAAAAGATGTGACTGCTGCTTGACCCATGAGCTAGACCGATGTACTTGGAGACTCCTCCCCTTCCCTGTCCTTGGAATGTCTCTCCGGCTCCCAGAGGCTGCTCCAAGGACACAGCCTTGAGATGGTGATGTGTTGAAAACACCCTCATGGTACACATGACTGAGCCCACTTAGGACCTCTTTATGAACTTTTAAGATTTGGAAGGTGGGTGTGGGGATCCATTAGTCTTGCTGCCACTCAAGACAAACCTCCTATGTAAGTTCCCTTTGCTATACTCAACATAACATGGTAATACAACTTTTCTAGAATTGTCTTTCATACAAAAAGTTTTCATTTGATTTTTTTTTTTTAAGATTTTATTTATTTTAGAGACAGAGAAAGAGTGATTGCATGCATGAGCAGGGACAGGGGCAGAGGCAGAGGGTGAGGGAGAGGAACAAGCAGACTCCACACTGAGTACAGAGACCCACTTGGGGCTCAATCTCATGACCCTGAGATCATGACCTGAGCCAACCAAGAGTTGGATGCTTAACAGACTGAGCCACCCAGGTGCTCCCCGCCACCAAATTTTCTTTTGATTCTAATGGACAGTGTTGTTCACTGAAATTTTTAAAGAGTAGAGACACTCATATGAACACATTTACAAATATTTATTTACTGAGCATATGTTTGAAAGTTCTTGCTTTCCCACTTTTTATATCTTTTTCCTTTCTTCATTATACTTTGTCACCTTTCTGCAACAGAAATATTAGAGTGGTATAAAACTTATATTATAAATTAAACCTTTTGCTCAGCATTCACAACGTTATGTCCCATTTTCAGAATCTCAGCTGACTTTGACTGCCATTCCCAAGTGAGTTTCATGGTTTAGTTCCAGTCTGGGTTGAATGTGGTCTGTAGGTTTACTTGTCATTAAGAGAGGAACATTTTCAATTTTATTCTTCATTCTCATCTCTAGTCAGCATCTTTGCCTACATCAGGAAGATCAAAACTCTTCATATAAGGAGTCATGTGTGTAAATCCCTGTTTGCTGGCAACCCTGCAATGTAGTCCAGGGATATTGGATTGCTTCCTCCTAGTTGGCACTCTGCTACCCATCTAGCCCACCTCTTTCTAGGTCTCCAAGCCCAACGAGTTATCTCTGCCTTGTTTGCTGTTCTTCTTAATCGCTGGGAATATTGCATATTTGTTTTATAGAACTCATAAAATTAAATTTTTAAAAGTTGTAACTGGTTGTTCTAGACACTTTTTAAATTTCCCATGATCTCTGGTAAGCCTGTTTCTCAGAGTAGAGAAAAGGCAGTCATCACTGGGAGTTTGTTAGGGCAGGAGCCCAGCTCATCTTCCCATGATAATTTGAATTTTCTAGAAATGGAATTATGGCTTCATGTATAAACTCTTTTTTTCTGTTTTTTAAAATGTGCTCTTTTTTTGGTTAATTTCTTCTTATTTTCACTTAGTTCACTGTGTTGTATGTGTGTGTGTTTCCCAATTTCCTGACTTGAAATCTAGTTCAGAGTTTCTGCAAGGGTGGGATGTATATCAATCTTGGTACCCTGGTGATGGTAGGTGGGCCAGGAATGTAACATTAATTAATATTGATCATTATCCCATTTTTTATTTTCTTTCAGCCCTACCCATTTAGTAAGAAAGAGTCTCTTTTTTTGATGCAGGTGTATATTTTATACCTCTCTAACACTTGCTAATATCTTTTTGTAAAAATAGAGGGAAAGTCTTTGGTGAAACTTTATCTATATCTATATATCTATATCTATCTAAGGTATAGAATTCAGCTACAATTTCTTTATTTTTCTATTTTTTTAAAGATTTTATTTATTTATTTTAGAGAGAGAGAGAGAGTGCACAAGTGTGCGAACAGGGGGAAGGGCAGAGGTAGAGGGAGAGAATCTCAAGCAAACTCCATGCTCAGCATGGAGCCCAACATGGGGCTCGATCCCACAACCCTGAGATCATGATCTGAGGGGAAACCAAGAATTGGACACTTAACCAACTCAGCCACCCAGATGTCCCTCGGCTACAATTTCTATGTTTCCCTTCTACTCATCAATGAAACCAATTTTTCATTTGCAGCCATAATATAAAGTTACATTTTTATTTAAATAAAATGTACATCAATTTGAAACAAAATATTAAGTGTATTATGAAGGTGTTATGCCATAATTGAAATTTGGGAAATAATGGCTGGTTCATTTATTACATTACTTAATAATGAAAATGTAATATAAATACCTTTAAGTTAATCATTGACACCATATATTTTCAATTTAGGATACAGCGTTTTGTCCATGTGAAATAAGTTTTTTATTTTATGAGACATAAATTAAAAAAATTAGAGAAACAGTTCAGTATGTCCAACATCCCAATAATTTAGACAAACAATGTACAAGAAACCATTGAACAACTAAATTTAAGAAAATATCTTAAGACTAGCAGACATGAGTTTTCAGAGTAAAAGCCTACCAAGTGCCCAGAACAACTGGGAACACAGGACAGAATAAGTCATATCAATGAGAAATGTTAGAACACTGAGAGCAAAAAGAAGATTTTCTAGAAAGAAAATCAAACAAGCCCCCTCATAAAGATTAGGAATCGTTACGACTTCTCAACAACATTGCAAGCTAGAGGGCAGTTGACTGATGTCTTCAAATTGTTGAAAGAAAATTATTTCCAATTTAATATTCTATACCCAGCCAAATCAAGTGTGAGGATAGAATAAAAATATTTTCACATGGGCAAGGTCTTAAAGAATTTACTTCCCATCTATCCTTTTTCAGAAAATCCCCAGAGAGAGTGTTCCACCAAAACTAGGCAGTAAGCCAAGGGAGAGGCAGTCATGAGCTTCAGAAAAGAAAGTCTCCAACATAGGCAACATACATGGAAAATTCTCTAAATGAACGTATGACCACTTGCACATATCATAAAGAGCAACCATGGCAGGCTGAAGCAAATCAGAGCCTCCAGGAGATATTTCTTCCAGAATACAAAATGTTTAAAGCCTTGAATATATATTCATGAAAGATTTAGACAATTGAGGGAGAATTTGGAAATTGAATTTCTGATAAGTCTTAGAAAATTCAGCAAAGAAAAAAAAAAGACAACTATTAAACCAAGAAATAAAAATAGTTGTATTTTTCAGGAAAGGAGAAATAATCATTATTAAATTTGAATGGTCATAGTTATAATAAATCAAATATTGAATATTGACCTAACCAAAATTATGATGTAATATTAAAGGAAAAGAGAGATGAAAACACATTAATCCTCATTTCTGATAGTGGGAAGTCATGACCTACAACCACAAACTAAAAGAAACAAGAAATAAGTACTGGAATGTTACTGAGGAGAGTCCTAGACATATACCTGGAACTGGAAATGGTGGATCTGTGTGGGGACAAATGGCAGAGGGGTAGAGAGCGATCACAGCTTATGTAGAATGTCTTGAAGAACTTCTTGATTCTTAAAACTATGTGCATATACAATAACCTTGAAAAACACCAAAATTAGCAATAACAACAACACAAGCTAACCTACTTTCTCTGTTTCCAAAGAAAAATAAAGGAAAAAAAAATCAATTCTTCTACTAATGTGCTGGATTCCATACCCTCACAAAGACATTGTTCCTTAAATTTTCCACTCTCTTCCTTCTGTCATCAGTTTCTCTTTATTGGACCATTGCCAGAACTAATACTGTAAACTTGCTGCATTATCCCTCATGTTTTAAAAAACAAACCTGCCTTGAACTTGCATCCCACTTCAACTACCTGCCCATTTCTAGGACATACTGTACTCATGCACCGTCTTCACCGCTTCACCTCTCATTCTCTCAATAGGAGGGTCTGCCTCAGTCACCGGCTGCCTTCAGTAAGCATCACTGCACTGATACTGCTCTTGTCAAGGTCACCAATGCTTTGCACTAACCCCAGTGCAAGTCCAATGGACAGTTTTCTGTATTTTCAGCAGCACTAATGCAATTGACATGCCTTCCCCTTGGAACTATCTTTCTTGATCTTTGTAATTTTGAACTCTGCCCCCTTACTTCATTGGCCACTTCTTCATACTATTCTTTGCCAGCTCTTCACTTATCAATGAGGAAGTGACTCAGGGCTCAGTCCTAGAAGAGCTTTCCTTTTTCTTTAAAATTTTTTAGTAGATCTCCTGTACAGAGGGTTGATCTAACCATAATCTTAACTCTATAGCACGTTATAGAGTATAAGGTTCATTCATGTTTGATTTCACTATTTTTTTCCTTTTTTATTCATCCCCTACACTTTTTCTCCTTTTGGTCCCCAGAAAACTACTATAATGTGTTTATTTCTATCATTTTATTCATATGTATTCTTGTAAAATATGTACAGTTGTTTTGTGCATTTTAAAAAATTTTGTGTAAATAGTAATGAAATACACATGTTACTCTCTTTCTCAACCATCTTCCCAGCCATTCCTCTATAATGAAGTGAGTTATCCATTTGCATGATTTTCAATGCCATCTTCATGCTGATGTACTTGATGTCCCCAGACTTAATTTTTCCAGCCTAGACTCCTCCTCTGTGTTTCAGATTTATGTATCCAACTGTATAATTAATATCCCTATTTATTTACCTAACTCAATACTCATATCTCAAACTTGATAATACCCCAAAGGATAAGTCTTAGTTGCCATCCCCACCCCATTTTTTCATACTCAGTAAATGGTACTACCATTATTCAAGTTAGAAACCTGGGAGTCTTCTTTGATTTCCGAACTCTGCTCCCATTCCCCAACCAATGCAGATACTGTGCCCAATTTACCAACAAATCCTGCCCATTCTACCTCAAAATTATATCTGAGTCCATCTACTTTCCTCCCTCTTCACTTCCACTATTATCTACTTGCTAATGAAACAAGTAAATGAATAGACCAGGTTTCATATAATAGTACATTTCATGTACTAGTAAATGTAATAAAAGAAGCAAGCTGGAAGATGTTTAGAGAAAGATGGAGGGGCACATCTTTTACAGGGAGAGATCAACCTGAGGATGTTGTGTTTGAGCTGAGACCTGAACGCTGAGAGGTAGGCACACAAACACAGAGGAGTGTTCCAGGCAGACAGCTGCAAGCATAAAGGCCATGGTGAAACAAATAAACAATTATTGAGCAAGCCAAATTCGTCAAACAAATATTCTGTCAACTTCAACTGCGTGAGGATGATGAAAACAGCAAAGCAAATATTGTATTAATTAATCTCTGCTAAATTTTAGTTTTTTACAAACCTTTCTTTTCCCCAATAATAGTGATTTGTTAGGTTTGTAAATACATGCAGAGAGAAGTGGAAATATTCAGTGTCTCTTATAAAGTGTACCATAAAGTATGCTTCTCTGGGAGTCATTCTGTTGGAAATGACCTGTTTTAGGGATTAACAAGTAACTGAATCCCCATGAGGAGGACACAGCAGTTACCCCATAAGTCCCTAGCTTGTCCCATAGCGTCAAGTTCTTCAGACTCAGAGGATGAGGGAAAACCAATTTCTTAATTTCTCTTCACCCTCAGGAAAAAGCCCTCCAGAGAAAGAAGGTATGATAATCTTTAACTTTCCTGAGGCCTTTCTAAGGCAACTCTTTCTACCTGACTTTTAGGAAGAATAGAGGGATAAGTACATTCTCCCTATTACAGGGACTGGGGAAATTCCTGGAAGTTATAGTACAAAGTAATTTTATCTGTTCACTAAGAGTGAAATGAGAAAAGAGCTAGGACTTAGAGCAAAATAATAATAATTGTTACCTATCAGTCTGCCAGCATGTTGTTTACAAGCTACAAAGAAATGTGTGATTCATTGCTAATCTCTTTTATCTCATCTACTTGCTTGACACATGTTTCTTTGGCCCATAACTGGAAAGTAATTTGACTCGCCTCATAAATAATCTAGAAATGTCATAGAACAACATCTATGAGCATCCTCATAGTCAATCTCAATGTCATAGATCATTTTAACTATATCATTTGTGAGGTGAGTCAACAATGTCATTCATAACAGTTAAAGTATCAAAATTTAAAAGTTATTTTTTAAATAATTAAATAAATTAATAATTAAATGTTATTCAGATAGTAACATACTATCAGATGTGCTTCTTTGAATAGAAGAGAAAGGGTATGTTTCCAGCTATTACAGAGAATTTCATGTAAACATCAGGATATCTTATCTGTGCCCAACTGCCGATATGCCATGAGTTTGTCTTCCGGGTGAATAACATTCAAAATGGGCATATCACATGTTGTGGAAAAAAAGTTTTGAATCCCTAGGCTGAAAGAGAACAAACAGAATGAAGGTCACTAGTTTAGTCTCATCTGGGCCAGTATAGATACCAAAGGAATAACTTCTCTAAAGACAGACAGATCCTGCTAACTTTACCCAGCAAATAAGTGCTGGATCATCCACAGTAAAATGGCAGAAGCAAAAATAAATCCTCTCTAAAGCAGTATACTGATATCTGAGGCTTCGAACTACTCCTATTTCTTTTCTTTCAAATACAATTTTGAGCACTCAGTTTAAAATGTGCACATGGAGGGGCACCTGGGTGGCTCAGTCAGTTAAGTATCCAACTCTTGATTTCAGCTTGGGCCATGATCTCAGAGTCATGAGACTGAGCCCCACATTGGGCTCCACACTGGGTGTGGAGTCTGCTTGGGATTCTCTCCCTCTCCCTTGCCCTTGCCCGCCCCCCCAACCCGTGCTTATGCTCCCATGCATGCACTATCTCTCTAAGAAAAATAAACAAATAAATAAATAAATAAATGTGCACATGAAAATTAAAGATCACGGGTATATACCCACCCCCCGAAATAAGTAAATAACCATCAAAACAAACCCACAATAAGAATTATAGACACGGATCCTAAGGCAATCATGTTTGTTAAGTTACAAAAGACAAGCTTGAGAATTTTGGCAAGGCTACTAGAAATAAATACTAGAAATTAAAAATAGTGCAATATGAAAAAGAACCAAATAAAAATTTCAGAACTAAAAATTACAATAGCCAAAATAAAAATTTCAGAACTAAAAATTACAATAGCCAAAATTGAGACCTACCTGGATGGGTTTATCAGCTGATTAGACACAAAAGAAAAGAGAGTTGGTAAATTGGATTATACTAAAAGAAGTTATGCATAGGGAAGCACAAAAAGGCAAAAAATAAAAGTAAAGATGAAAGGGTAAGCAGCATGGAAGACTAAATATTTGGAGAGGTAGTGGCTGAGAATATTCTAGAATTGATGAAAGAAACCCATCCACATATTTAAGAAACCCAATGATTCCCTACTGGGATATGTAATCTTTACCTATTTACATCTTAGTGAGACTACAGAAAACCAAAGACTCAAGTTAAAAGATAACAATTATAGATTGAATTTTTAAAATATTCAAATGAATGCTGTTCCCAAAGGACACATTAAAAACACACAGATACAAGAAAGCTGAAATCGAAAGGTTGGAAAAGATATAATACATAAATATGACACAAATACAAAAAAGTAACATTGATATCAGGCAATTAAATTTTAAGGCAAAAATCATACCCTGAGATAAAAATGTTCCTTCATAATGATAAAAGCTTTGTTTTGCCAGTAGCGTATAGCAATATTTTTTTTTAAGGAAATCTTTTTTTTTTAATTATGTTATGTTAATCACCATACATTACATCATTAGTTTTTGATGTAGTGTTCCATGATTCATTGTTTGTGCATAACACCCAGTGCTCCATGCAGAACGTGCCCTCTTTAAAACCCATCACCAGGCTAACCCATCCTCCCACCCCCCTCCCCTCTAGAACCCTCAGTTTGTTTTTCAGAGTCCATCGTCTCTCATGGTTTGTCTCCCCCTCCGATTTCCCCCCCTTCATTCTTCCCCTTCTGCTATCTTCTTCTTTTTTTTTTTTTAACATATAATGTATTATTTGTTTCAGAGGTACAGATCTGAGATTCAACAGTCTTGCACAATTCACAGCACTCACCATAGCACATACCCTCCCCAATGTCTATCACCCAGCCACCCTGTCCCTCCCATCCCCCACCACTCCAGCAACCGTTAGTTTGTTTCCTGAGATTAAGAATTCCTCATATCAGTGAGGTCATATGATACATGTCTTTCTCTGATTGACTTATTTCGCTCAGCATAATACCCTCCAGTTCCATCCATGTCGTTGCAAATGGCAAGATTTCATTCCTTTTGATGGCTGCATAATATTCCATTGTATATATATAAATATATATACCACATCTTCTTTATCCATTCATCTGTCGATGGACATCTGGGCTCTTTCCACAGTTTGACTATTGTGGACATTGCTGCTATAAACATCGGGGTGCATGCACCCCTTTGGATCCCTACATTTGTAACTTTGGGGTAAATACCCAGTAGTGCAATTGCTGGGTCGTACAGTAGCCCTATTTTCAACTTTTTGAGGAACCTCCATACTGTTTTCCAGAGTGGCTGCACCAGCTTGCATTCCCACCAACAGTGTAAGAGGGTTCCCCTTTCTCTGCATCCCCGTCAACATCTGTCATTTCCTGACTTGTTAATTTTAGCCATTCTGACTGCTATGAGGTGATATCTCACTGAGGTTTTGATTTGGATTTCCCTGATGCCAAGTGATGTTGAGCACTTTTTCATGTGTCTGTTGGCCATTTGGATGTCTTCTTTGGGAAAATGTCTGTTCATGTCTTCTGCCCATTTCTTGATTGGATCATTTG